>NW_025380373.1:0-4570 GCF_016433145.1 Gracilinanus agilis | reverse complement strand
CTCTCTCTCTCTCTCTCTCTCTCTCTCTCTCTCTCTCTCTTTCTCTTTTTCTCTCTCTCTCCTTCCTTCCCTTACCCTCTTTCTCTCATTCTGGATTCCTTTTTTCCTCTTTTTTCTTAGTTCTTTCTTTCTGACTCGTGACACAAATCACCCCTCCTCCTTGAACATTTTTGTGTTCTGATTCTATCCCCCACCCACACTACCCCAATTACCAAGAACTCTGCCTGATATTTACATTTGCCTGGGTTTCATTATCATAGTTCCAAAAATGCTTAATTGCTCCATGAGGGTTAGCATTAGAACCCAGAACACCTCAATTTCGCTAGGTGGATGCAGTCTGGGACTGTCTGCCTCCATATTCTCAGTCACGATTCCATTCCCTAAATGAAGGTTTGCTTGAAGGGGCACCTTGAACTCTTTGGGATCCACATCCAAAGACTTGAAACAGACTTTCAAATTACACAGGAATCTGTGCCCAAATAACAACCCCATTCACTCACAACATGCACTGACTCACACCTCATTGACAAAGCAGTGACTCATAGTCCTGCTGCTTGCTCACGCTTATATTAACTAATCGCTCTTTCTGCTTCCACACATTCAAATTTTGTTCACAATATCCTCCAACTCAAGCACCTGTAATGGGGGTCCTCCCTCCACTTTGGGAATCCAACTGCCTCCAGTTCCATTATGTAAATCACAGCTTGGGTAGCCATCTAATGCATTTTGTACAGACACAAAGGAGCCCCTCCCAATCCTTTTTGTACCATCTGAGAACCAACCACAGATCAAACATCAAAGAATTTTACTGAGACAAAATAGCAAAGTGACTCACTGGAAAATGAACAATCAACAAAATCATTCCCTGTCCTGTATAGAATAGGTGTAATCTACTTCCCCATGTGCCAGAGAAAGCAAGAATTCCCACGAAAACTCATTGAAGTACAAAAATTATCCCTACTGTGGATAGGCAGGCAGAGTAAGAAAAGAATCCTTGTTTCCCATCTTCTTTCAATTTGATCTCACTAGGCAATATGGAAATCTTTCAGATAACTCTCTGATTCAGTTTTGGCGATTCTAACTAGCCAAAATATGTTTCTCTGCTCCACCCTCACCCCCACCCTATATGGGACTCCTTTTTCCTTCTCCTCCTTAGCTCTATTTTTCTGACTTGTGTAACTTTTTTTTTTTTTTACCTTCTGTCTTAGAATCAATACTATGTAATTTGGTTCCAAGGCAAAAGAGTATAAGGGCTAAACAATGGAGGTTAAGTGACTTACCTAGGGTCACACAGCTAGTGACTGAGGCCAGATTTGAATCTAGGATCTCCTGTCTCTAGGCCTGGTTCTCAATCCACTGAGCCACCCAGCTGCCCCTTGACTTGTGTAACGTAGACCATAACACAGACCACCCCTCCTCCTTAAATATTCTTCGGCTCTGATTCTGTCCACCTACCCACACACATCAATTACTATGAACTCTATCTAATATTTACACTTGAATGGACTCCTTCATCACAATTCCAAAAAATGTTTGAATTGCCCTATGAGTTCTTTCTAACATTGGCCCTAAGACTATTAAGAATTACCCCTTGGACTCTTAGGTTCAGAGACATTATTGCAAATCCATTTATAAGGCCCGTCTGCCTACTTTGTCTAACAAAAGGCTATTTCCCAGTTATATCAGGGAGTTGCCTAGGACTCTAAGCTCCCTCAGTTTATCCTCAGTTGTTAACAAATAGATGGGCAATTAGGTGGTGCATTGGATAGAGTGCTGGGCCTGGTGTTAGGGAGACTCGGCTTCTTGAGTTTAAATCTGATCTCAGACACTTACTAGCTGTATGACCCCGGGCAAGTTACTGCACTTTGCTCAGTTTCCTCATTTATCAAATGATCTGGAGAAGGAAATGGCAAACCACTCCAATATTTTTGCCAAGAAAATCCCAAATAGAGTCATGAAGAGTCAGACTAAAATGAATGAACAACAACAAAAAGCAAAAAGATTATCCTTTCCTGGCTGCTGCTACTTATCCTTATTCTCTGCGGTTCTGTTCCTCCTTGTTCAAATCCACCTGAATGCCCCAATGCAATTTCCAAATCCAGACAAAAGTCCCATGAGAATCTTAACTCCTAATGATTTCC
Source organism: Gracilinanus agilis (assembly GCF_016433145.1). Lineage (NCBI taxonomy): Eukaryota > Metazoa > Chordata > Mammalia > Didelphimorphia > Didelphidae > Gracilinanus > Gracilinanus agilis. Next base: position 2,429 of record NW_025380373.1, on the reverse strand, counting down.
CTGATAAATAGCACCTTTACCTTAGTCATTATGGGCAAATAAGGTTAGATGTGGTAGTTCCCAATTACACACTTAAGGGCTGGCTTCCATACAGTTCACTCACTCGACTGAAAATCAGGGTCAGGAGAAAGCTCAGAAATTCTTATCAATCATTACTTTAAAAAAAACCAAGACTATGTATTGGTTCTAAGGCAGAAGAGCAGTAAGGGCTAGGCAGTGGGGGCTAAGTGATTTGCCCAGGGTCACACAGCTAAGAAGTGTCTGAGTTCAGTTTTGAATCCAGGACTTCCCATCTCTAGCTCTGATTCTCTATCTGCTGAGCTATCTAACTGCCCCCTTAATCATTACTACTAAGGTAGTGCTTACCATTAAGTTGCCATCTCCTCAGTCTAACATAGATGGATAGATGGATAGAGCATTTATTAAATACTTACTATTTGTCAGGTACTCTGCTGGGTGCTGGAGTTATAAATACAAGCAAGAAAGACACTCCCTGCTCTTAAGAAGTTTGCATTCTAATGAGGGAAGATTTAACATAAAGGAGACTTAAAAAGTGGGGTGGAGGCATGGCATGACTGGTGGAGATAGCTATGAAGTGGGATGGAGCAAATAGTCCTGAGCAAGATAAAATACTTACCCCAGCCCAGCATACAGGTTCCAGGGGGTGAGAGGGGAGACAATAAGGATGGAAGATACGATATGGAGAAGGTTGGAAATTGGGGACAAAGATTACCCATTTCCTTGTACCATGACTGTTGTTTGCCCTTTGTTTTCTTTTTTTAAAAATTTTTATGTTTTTTCAATTACACGTAGAAATAAATTTTGACAATTATTTTCTAACATTAAAAAAAAAAATCTTTCTTGCCTACCATCTTAGAATCAGTACTATGGTTCCAAGAAAGAAGAGTGGTAATGGCTAAGCAATGAAAATTAAGTGACTTGTCCAGGCTCACTCAGCTAGGAAGTATCTGATTTGAATTTAGGATCTCCTATCTCTAGGCTTGACTCTCAATCCACTAAGCCACCCAGCTGCCCTTTTTTGAACATTTTGCAATTCAGATTCTCCTCTTCCCTCCCTTACATCCCACCTAGGTGGTAAATAGTCTGATATATTTTATACCTGTGCTTTCATGCAATACATATTTCCATATTGCTCATTCTGTGACAAGACACATATCACATATACGATTAATAACTCATGAAGGAAATAAAAGTAAAGGCTGGCTGCTTTGATCTTCAATCAGTTTCCAACAGTTACTTCTTTAACTGTGGCTGGTGTTTTCTTATCATGAGTCCCTTGAGGTTATCTCCAACCTCACTGATAAGAGTTTAGTCCTTCACAGTTGATCCTCATACAATATTTCTGTTACTGTATGTTCTTGATTCTGCCCACTTTTGTCCTTTGTTTCCAAAGAGGACCAAAGACATCAGCTTAGACAATGCCTTTTTTTTTATTAATCACTTCAAACCTTAACTCTTATTTAGAATGAAAATTTGTATAACTTTATTACTTAAAAATACTTCAAATTCCTTTTTAAAGTTATTATTTGAACAAAATATTAGGTCTTATCCCCCCAGCACAACTTTTACACTTGAAATGGACTTTTAAGACTGAGACAATAGGGGCAGATAGGAGTATAGGAAAAATTCATTATAAGGCATATGTTACATTTGGTCATTTCAAATCAACATTTTCTATATCTAGATTTAAATAAGAACAAATAAGAATAAAAGAAATAATAACAGCGCACAAGAGTTAAAGCAGGTTTGGGGCACCCATTAAGTCAGTGGCAGCTCCAGGGCCTGTTCCTGAGAGCAGCAAGACTTAGGACCCCAAGAGGGTAAAGAACACACACGGACTTTGAATACAGACCCTGAGCACCTGTGCCAGTGAAGGCATTGCCCTAGGCGCGACAAGAATCTCGAGCACAGGCTTGGACCTAGTGGGGACCCTGTGCAGATGGGAGCACAGCTTTGGAAGCAGCGCCCTAAGACTGCTGAACGAAAATGTCAGCAAATGGACAACTTATAATTATAACTCTGAATGTGAATGGGATGAACTCGCTCATAAAACGGAAGCAAATAGCAGAGTGGATTAGAAACCAAAATCCTACCATATGTTGTCTGCAAGAAACACATATGAGGCAGGTGGACATACACAAGTTTAAGGTTAAGGGATTGAGCAAAATCTTTTGAGAAAAAGAAGGAACGAGTGGCTATTATGATTTCTGACAAAGCCAAAGTAAAAATAGATATGATTAAAAAAGACAGGGAAGGTCATCACATCCTGATTAAAGGCAGTATAAACAATGAGGAAATAACATTGCTCAGTATGTATGCACCAAATGGCATAGCATCCAAATTCATAAAGGAGAAACTGGCAGAGCTCAAGAAGGAAATAGATAGTAAAACCATAATAGTGGGAGATC
>NW_025380372.1:0-9101 GCF_016433145.1 Gracilinanus agilis | reverse complement strand
ACTCTTGCTTGGTTTTAAAATCTTTCCTTTCCCAGAGATCTGACAAGCATACTATTCTGTGTTCACTTAACTTATTTATAGTTTCCCTCTTTATATTCAAGTCATTCACCCTTTCTGAATTTATCTTGGTGTAGGGTGTGAGATGTTGATCTAAACCTAATCTCTCCCATATTGTTTTCCAAATTTCCCAGCAGTTTTTGTCAAATAGTGGATTCATGTCCCAAAAGTTGGGCTCTTTGGGTTTATCATACACTGTCTTGCTGACATCATTAACCCCGAGTCTATTCCACTGATCTTCCCTTCTATCTCTTAGCCAGTACCATATTGATTTAATGACTGCTGCTTTATAGTATAGTTTGATATCTGGTACTGCTAGGCACCCTTCCTTCACATTTTTTTCATTATTTCCTTTGATATTCTTGATCTTTTGTTATTCCAAATGAAATTTGTTATAGTTTTTCCTAATTCAGTAAAGAAGTTTTTTGGTAATTTGATAGGTATGGCACTAAATAGGTAAATTAATTTGGGTAGGATGTTCATTTTTATTATGTTAGCTCATCCTACCCATGAACAGTTAATGGTTTTCCAATTGTTGAGGTCCAGTTTTATTTGTTTGGAAAGTGTTTTGTAGTTGTTTTCGTATAATAGCTGTGTTTGTTTTGTTAGATTGATTCCCAAGTATTTTATATTGTCTAAGGTGATTTTAAATGGTGTTTCTCTTTCTACTTCTTGCTGTTCTAATGTGTTGGAAATGTATAGAAATGCTGATGATTTATGTGCATTTATTTTGTATCCTGCCACTTTGCTAAAGTTGTTGATTATTTCTACCAGCCTCTTAGTTGATTCTCTAGGATTTTTTAAGTAGACCATCATATCATCTGCAAAGAGTGATAGCTTAGTCTCCTCCTTGGCTATTTTGATACCTTCAATTTCTTTTTCTTCTCTAATTGCTATTGCTAGTGTTTCTAGTACTATGTTGAATAATAGAGGTGATAATGGGCATCCTTGTTTCACTCTTGATCTTATTGGGAAGGCTTCTAATTTATCCCCATTGCATATAATGCTTGTTGATGGTTTTAGGTATATATTGTTTATTATTTTTAGGAAGGGTCCTTCTATTCCTATACTTTTCAATGTTTTCAATAGGAATGGATGCTGTATTTTGTCAAAGGCTTTTTCAGCATCTATTGAGATAATCATGTGATTTTTGTTTGTTAGACTGTTGATATGGTCAATTATGTGGATGATTTTCCTAATGTTGAACCATCCTTGCATTCCTGGTATAAATCCTACCTGATCATGGTGGATGACCTTCTTAATTACTTGCTGGAGTCTCTTTGCTAATATTCTATTTAAGATTTTTGCATCTGTGTTCATTAGGGAGATTGATCTATAGTTTTCTTTCTCTGTTTTTGGTCTACCTGGCTTTGGAATCAGTACCATATTCGTGTCATAAAATGAATTTGGTAGGACTCCTTCTTTGCTTATCATATCAAATAATTTGTACAGTATTGGGATTAGTTGCTCTTTGAATTTCTGATAGAATTCACTTGTGAATCCATCAGGTCCTGGTGATTTTTTTCTTAGGGAGTTCTTTAATGGCTTGTTCAATTTCTATTTCTTATATGGGATTATTTAGGTATTCTATTTCTTCTGCTGTTAATCTAGGCAATTTATATTTTTGTAAATGTTCATCCATATCTCCTAAATTGTTATATTTGTTGCCATATGATTGGGAGAAATAGTTCTTAATGATTGCCTTAATTTCCCCTTCATTAGAGGTGAGGTCTCCCTTTTCATCTCTAATACTGTCAATTTGGTTTTCTTCTTTCCTTTTTCTTATTAGATTGACTAGTACTTTGTCTATTTTATCTGTTTTTTCAAAATACCAGCTTCTAGTCTTATTTATTAATGCAATAGTTCTTTTACTTTTGATTTTATTAATTTCTCCCTTAATTTTTAGTATTTCTAATTTAGTTTTCATCTGGGGTTTTTTATTTGCTCGCTTTCTAATTTTTTGAGTTGCATTAATCTCTGCCCTCCTTAATTTGTTAATATATGCACTCAAGGATATACATTTCCCCCTGAGTACTGCCTTGGCTGCATCCCACAGAGTTTGGTAGGATGTCTCATCATTGTCATTCTCTTCAATGAAATTGTTGATTGTTTCTATGATTTCTTCTTTGACAATTTGGTTTTGGAGAATCATATTGTTTAATTTCCAATTGATTTTTGATTTGCCTGTCCAGGCGCCCTTACTGATTATTATTTTTATCACATTATGATCTGAGAAGGTTACATTTATTATATCTGCTCTTTTGCATTTGTTTGCCATGATTCTATGCCCTATTACATGGTCAATATTTGTAAATGTACCATGTTCAGCTGAAAAGAAGGTGTATTCCTTTTTGTCCCTATTTATTTTCCTCCACATATCAATTAGATCTAATTTTTCTAGGACTTCATTCACCTCTCTTACCTCTTTCTTATTTATTTTTTGGTTTGATTTATCTAGATCTGAAAGAGGAATATTTAGATCTCCCACTATTATGATTTTATTATCTATTTCCTTCTTGAGCTCTGCCAGTTTCTCCTTTATGAATTTGGATGCTATACTACTTGGTGCATATATATTGAGCAGTGTTATTTCCTCATTGTTTATACTGCCTTTAATCAGGATGTAATGACCTTCCCTGTCTTTTTTAATCATATCTATTTTTACTTTGGCTTTGTCAGAGATCATGATAGCCACTCCTGCCTTCTTTTTCTCATTTGATGCCCAAAAGATTTTGCTGATACCCTTAACCTGGAACTTGTGTGTGTCTACCCGCCTCATATGTGTTTTTTGTAGACAACCTATGGTAGGATTTTGGTTTCTGATCCACTCTGCTATTTGCTTCCGTTTTATGAGTGAGTTCATCCTGTTCACATTCAGAGTTACAATTGTTAGTTGTGTATTCACTGACATTTTTTGTATCCTCCCCTAGACCCACTCCTTCTTATTGCACTATTTTCTTTTACACCAGTTTTTTGCTTTGAGCCAGTATCCCTTATCCCCTCCCTTGATTGACTTTCCTTTCTGCCCCCTCCCTTGTTGTTCCCTTCTTTTTGTTTTTTTAAAGACCAAATGAATTCCCTCCCCCTTCTTCTTCCCTCCCTTTTTTGGCCTCCCCACTCCCCTGCTCCCTTTGGTTTATCCCTTCTGACTTTCTCAGTAGGGTTAGGTAGAGTTTTTTATCTGGATGGATAATAAAGCTACTCTTCCTTCTCCGGGTTGATTACCCTGAGAGTGAGGTTTGATTATGCTCTCCTTCTTATGATATTATTCATCCCCTCCCCTTCCCATGCCCTCTTTGTGTGTAATAGAATATCTTATTTTTCTTATTTACTCAGATTTTTCTTGGTGTCCCCTACTATTCCCCCCCTCTTTCCCATCCCCATGTCTTCTTAGACCATTTAGTATCCTGTCCTCTCCCTATGAATTATTCTTCTGGTTGCTATAATAGTGAATATTATAATAGTGTATAGAGTTCACTACAGAGAATTATACATAGTATTTCTCCACCTAGTAATACAGATAATTAGATCTTAAAGAGTCAAGCTTAAGACACTATGAGTTTTCTTTCTTTCTTTTCCCTCTGTTTCTTATTTACCTTTTCATCTTTCTCTTGATATTTTTGGTTGAGTGTCAAACTTTCCATTTAGTCCTGGTCTCTTTTGTGCAAAAACTTGGAATTCTTCAATTTTGTTGAATGCCCATACTTTCCCCTGAAAGTATATGGTTAGTTTCACTGGGTAGTTGATTCGTGGCTGAAGGCCCAGCTCTCTTGCCTTTCTGAATATTGTATTCCAAGCCTTGCAGTCTTTTAGTGTTGAGGCTGCCAGATCCTGTGTGATCCTTATTGGTGCTCCTTGATATTTGAATTGTCTCTTTCTGGCTTCTTGTAAGATTTTTTCTTTAACTCGAAAGCTCTTCAATTTCGCTATTATATTTCTGGGTGTTGACTTTTCTGGGTCCAGTGTAGAGGGTATTCTATGGATCCTTTCAATGTCTATATTGCCCTCTTGTTGTAGAACTTCAGGGCAATTTTGCTGAATAATTTCTTTAAGTATGGAGTCCAAGTTTCTATTAATTTCTGCCTTTTCTGGAATACCAATGATTCTCAAGTTGTCTCTTCTAGACCGGTTTTCTTGGTCTGTCACTCTCTCATTGAGATATTTCATGTTTCCTTCTATTTTATCAGTCTTTTGACTTTGTTTTATTTGTTCTTGTTGTCTTGAGAGATCATTGGTTTCTAAATGTTAGATTCTAGCCTTTAAGGACTGGTTTTTGGCTTTAATGTTTTGGTTTTCGGCTTTAATGTTGTGGTTTTCGGCTTTAATGTTTTGGTTTTCGGTTCTAATGTTTTGGTTTTCGGCTTTAATGTTTTGGTTTTCGGCTATAATTTTTTGGTTTTCCTTTTCAATCTGGTCATTTTTCGTCTTCAGTTGTCTTGTCTCACTTTCCAATTGCGAAATTCTGCCTTTTAAACTGTTATTTTCTTGCCAGATTTCTTCCATCTTCCTCAGCATTTCATTTTTAAACTATTCCATAGCTTGTGACCAGCTTTCATTTTTTGGGGGAGGTTTGGGTTTTTGTTTTCCCTCCTCTGTTGTCTGGATTTTCTCTGTGTAGAAGTTGTCCAGTGTTCCAGAATTTCTCTTGATAGTCTTTTTCTTCTGCACTTCCTTATTGCTGGCCATTGTTGGCCCCGCCCCTTTTCAGCTTTGTCTTTGCACTCAGGGCCTGGGCCTTACAAGCTCTGGGCTCCGGTCTCCTAGTCCTCAGGGTCAGGCCTCCTGGTAGTTCCCGGTCTGCCCCTCTGCCCGAGGTTCCTTCAGCAGTCTTTGGGGCTGCTTCCACAGCTGCGCTCTGGTCTGCACTAGGTCCTCACTGGAGGTCCAAGCCTGGGCTGGAGATCTTTATTCAAGCCTAGGGCACTGCCTTTGCCTGTGCAGATGCTCTTAGGGCCCTGCCTTCACCCCAGCAGAAGGTAGTGAAAGTTGGTGGGCTGGAGATCTTTATTCGCACCTGAGGCGATGCCTTCAGCGTTTGGGAAAGGCCGTGTTTTAGGGGCCTTTGTCCAGGCCCTAGGCGGTGCCTTCACCCTAGTGGGCACTCGGGGAAAGTCTGTGCGAGCCCCCAGCCACCTGGGGTCCCTCGTCTTGCAGCACACAGGTACAGGCTCCGGGGCTGCCAGTGATTATCTGGTTGCCCCAGTCCTGTTTACCCGCTTGTGCGTTGGCATTGTGAGAGGTGTGCGGTGTGGGGGGTGGGGGAGTGGCTTCTTCTTCTCGCGTTTTAGTGAGAGCTGTTTCACCCCTTTATAGCGTGGAAATGCCCCGATTCTTCGTACCTTCAATGCTGCGCCCTGTTGTGGGGTTCCTTCGTTCCTCAGGACTCGTTTTTATTTCCCCTTGAGGAGTCCTGTATGGTTCAGTCAGGAGAGATCGAGCAGCTGCTCCTTACACTGCCGCCATCTTACCCCAATATCTATTATTTTTTAAATAAATGTATTTATTTATTTAATTCAGAATACTTTTCCATGGTTACTTGATTCATATTCTTTTCCTCTCCTCCCCCCAGCCAATGAGCAATTGGCTTTTACACATATAATTGTTCAAAATCTATTTCCATATTATTACTATTTGCAATACAGTGATCATTTAAAGTCAACATCCCCAATCATATCCCCATAAACCATGTCATCAATCATATGTTTTGCTTCTATATTTCTGCTCCCACAGTTCTTTCTCTGAGTGTGGATAGAGTTCTTTTTCATTAGTCCCTCAGAATTATCCTGGATCATTGCATTGCTGCTAGTAGAGAAGTCCATTACATTCAATTGTGTCATAATGTAGCATAATCTGTATACAATGTTCTCCTGCTTCTGCTCCTTTCACTCCACGCTCCTAGTGACTGCCAAATCTTAGCACAGTATGTGTGGGGGGGTGTCCTGGGACCTTCCTTCTTTCTTTTCCTTAAATTTGAGAATTCATCATTCTCTGTGTACCTTTTAAGTTTAATTGAGCAGGTGTGTCCCCTGACTCTGTCCTGTTGTTAGATTTCATTTTCTGTCCCCTCAATGCACTTTTTTTTTATTGGTGTGGAAGGGTTTTCACAGAGGACTTGACTTTTGCTGCTTCTAAGTGACCATCTTGACTCTGCCTCCCCTAGAATATCTATTATGTAAATCCAAATTAATGAGGATTCAAATGGGTGGGATTCTCTGGTTACATATATACAAATGAATCATTGATGCCAATTAATGCCAATATTCTTTCACTGAAATATTCTGTTGATGACTTCTACAGAGACTTCAATACCAACTATTTCTAATAAGTGCTAGAAATGAAGAAACGTTTTTCTCCTCATGCTATGACTAGGCTACTAGGCAGATGGAATAAAGTTCCTGAATGCAAGAGTCATCTCTTTTTATAAAGAGTATTTTGCTTACCTCTGAAAAAATATAAAGAAATGAATGAACAAGCATTTATATGCAAAGCACTCTGCTAAGTCCTGAGGACAAAATAAAGGTGGGGGAGTTTTTGGACTCAAAGAGCTCACATTCTAAATGAGGAAGAGAGCTCTGGACAAAGAAGATTTCAGTTCCATGACAGGTAAAAGGCCTCAAGGTCCTTATGGTACAGCTGCAAAGTAGATGGTAAAGCATCTACTTTAATGTCATTTCTACTAATAAAACAATTATTCATTTCTGATTTTGAACTATTTGATAGTGCCAAGGACTTTGCTAATAAAAGTTTTCTTGTCTAGATGCTAGGACTGCTTAGGAGACAGGATCTATAGAAACTGCAGAGATAGTTGTCAGGCTGTTCATCTACAAGTGTTGCTTCCCTGGATGATATCTAAGATTTGGGAAGGGTGCACTGTATAGGATAGGCACAGGGATAGTGTTCTGATCTGTTATGTTATCTCAGGGCTCTCTTAAACTTACCTCCCAACTGGTGGAAGTTAGACTGTTTGGTGTTAGTGGTAGTGAAGATTTTAGTTTTTTCTTTAATGGCTCATTTCTTTCAATCCCCTTTCTCCCCTGATTGGGACAAGATCATTTGGAAGCAAGACTGGTGGACTTGAGATGGTGCATGGTTCAGGGCTCTTGGGTTCAGGGTTCAGGGCCCAGTGATACAAGGGAAATAATGATTGAGGCAGCAGTGTTAATTTGATTTCTTCTCTTTCTCTTAGAATAACTGGCTGTTTCAGCTAGGTGCCTAGCTTGCCCCACAGGCAGAAGTCAGTAGGAATGGTTACTGTTCTCCCTGCTCCCCCCATCCATTGGTGGTAGATAGACAGTCTCCAACAAAGGAAAGACTATTCAACAAATATTAACTTCTAAAAAAGATGCTTTTGTCTTCAGTTCAACTTATATGCTTGGTTTCTCTAGATAATGAATTATACATATTTCATTTCTTGTCTTAACTTTTAGGAAAAAGAAAATGAATTGAGCATTAAATGGTAATGACTAATGCATTCCTAGAACCTGGTAACATCATTTCTTGCTCCTTTTTACTGATTTTGGAAGTTCTTTTCTGTTTTTAAAATTTTTTCTGCCTTTATATTCTTCCATAAAATCTTACCTTGATGCACTATTGTGGTAAGTTGGTGACCATAGTTTATGAAGGTTACAACATTGGTGCAAAAGCTCCAAAAAGGAAGTTTTATGGTCCTGTAAGAAGTTCCAGTATGCTCTTAACAGCAGACTACATTTGATCTCTGAGAACCAGCCTTGTCAAATAAAGTAGATGTCAAATTTCTATCAGAGAGGCCAGTAAACAGTCAACAAACTCCCAGTAGAGCCCCAAACCAGATTAAAATATAATTGGTAAATGTTTAGCAAAAGAAAAATACAATAAAACAAAAATGTTTATTTTTTGTTTTCTAATTCAATATGTAGCCTGCAGCAGGGATACATTTCTATTGGAGTTTGTCACCATTGCAGCAGATATTTAGTCTCTAGGTGATAAATTTTTTGGTTGTTTTATTCCATGAAATAAACTAAAAATGCAAAATAACCCAAGTTCTTCATGGTCGTTTTGCACTTCTATAGTTACAGTGGCAGGGTGGTATGGGGGTTGGGGAAAGCAGTAGTAAAAAAAAAAAATGTGGTTTTTTTTTTTAGACCCAACTAGAAAAATCAATTCTGATATTCTATGGATCAGATATTTGAAGGGTAACCAGCGAATGGGCATATGGAAAAAGGGAATCACATAATTCCTGGCCTTTTATTACTGTTATAAATTAGAAGACAAAAATAAGTTGTAGTTAAATTGCCTAATGGCTTATTAGTTCATCTTGGAAAGTCAAGTAAAGGAATTGGCTGAGTTAGTTTTCTTGTTCATTCAAAAGCTATAAGAAACATCAATGAATTGGATACTGACTACATTAGTTTTGTAGTACTTAATGACAAGCTTTTTAAAAAGTCATCATGAAGCCAATTGCAGCTTATGAACTAATATCTGTTATGGTGAACATAAACAAAGAGAACTTGTATAAAGAAGTCAAGCCTTTCAAATGAAATCAACATGTATTTTAATACTTAGTGATCTCCATGCAAATGCAAGCATTACAGAGAAGAGTGAAAATGTTATAAAAAGAGTTCAGGTTTAATAAATGAAAGTAACCAAACTTATAGGTGAAATAGATTCTCATGGATGAATATTACATCTTTTTTTTTTGCTCATGCACATTACTTTTATTATTTTAAAGTAACAAACTCCTATTTGACCCAAAACAGTATTACTGAGCTTGAGATTAGCCATCTTATTCATCAGAGTAACTTTTGTACTGCTTCCAAAGATCAAATTCACACATTTCAAAGGGGCCTACAGGCAATTCCACAGAATTTTTTTCTTTGAAAAAGAGCATTTTTATTATACATTTATGACTATTTTCCATTTTTCTAATATTTAAATTGTCCTTCCATTTTGATCCTTTAACCTTTTTTTTTAATTTATTTTTTTATTTTTATTTTTTTTAACATTTATTAATATCCATTTTTAACATGGTTACATGATTCATGCTCCTCCTTTCCCCTTCACTCCCC
>NW_025380371.1:0-2618 GCF_016433145.1 Gracilinanus agilis | reverse complement strand
AAAGGAGCAGAGCCAGAAGAACATTGTACACAGAGACTGATATACTGTGGTAAAATTGAATGTAATGGACTTCTGTACCAGCAGCAATACAGTGACCCAGGACAATTCTGAGGGATTTATGGTAAAGATGCTGCCCACATTCAGAGGAGGGACTGCAGGAGAGGAAACATATAAGAAAAACAACTGCTCGAACGCATGGGTCGGGGTGGACATGACTGAGGGTGTAGACTCGAAACTACCACACCAATGCAACTACCAACAATTTGGAAATTGGTCTTGATCAAGGACACATGACAAAACTAGTGGAAATGTGCATCGGCCATGGATAGGGGGGGTGCGGGGGGGGGGTTGAAGGGGAAAGGTGGAGCATGAATCATGTAACCATGTTAAAAATGAATATTAATAAATGTTAAAAAAAAAAAGTTTATTGACTGAATGATTGACTGATTGAGCCTCCTAGTAGCTCTTAGAGTCTATATCAAACTGGTCTTTTAGCTAGTATGTGTTTTACATAGCCTTTTAAGGGTTACAAACAGCTTTAAGTTTATTATCACGTTTGACCATCATAACAACTCGGTGAAGGCAGAGATTATTATTTCCCCCATTTTACAGATGAGGAAACTGAGGCTAAGATATTAAATGGCACATTTAGAGACACATTGCTTTCTTTTGATTCCAACAATCTGTCCACTATTCCATCTAGCTGGCCAACTTTGCTATTCCCTGAACTCAAGTTTTCATCTCCTTCTATGATTTTGTAGAGGCTGTTCTCTCCTACCTGGAATGAAGTATCTTTCCCTCTGTGTCTGCTAATCCCTAGCTTACTTCAAGGCTCAGCTCATGTGCTACCTCTCATGCAAAGTTATTCCTCTGGGAAATCATATTGAATCCCTCTAGCAAAATGTAAATCACCTGACCATAGGGACTGGGTTTTTTTTTTTTTTAATTCAGTCTTTGTATTTGCCAGCACCTAGCACCATTACTGCCTTGCACACAGTAGATCCTTGTTAAAAATGAGTCTGTGAAGGGGGCAGCCGGGTAGCTCAGTGGAGTGAGAGTCAGGCCTAGAGACAGGAGATCCTAGGTTCAAAACCCGGCCTCAGCCACTTCCCAGCTGTGTGACCCTGGGCAAGTCACTTGACCCCCATTGCCCACCCTTACCACTCTTCCACCTATGAGAAAATACACTGAAGTACAAGGGTTAAAAAAAAAAAAAAAAAAAAAAACCACAATAAAAAATGAGTCTGTGAAATTCCAACTTCAGGCCAACTTCTTGCCATATTAATACACTCTACCCTCCACCATCAGCCTCAAACTCCCTCCCCCAGGGCTATGGGCTTCTGAATAGTGAGAATTTACCATCTTCTTGCCAAGCCACTGAGAATTATCTCTTCTTCTGGGATAGAAATCAAATCATGCCACCGTTCCTAGAATGGACAAGTAAATCAATTTCCTTCTGCCTTTACTAATCATCCTTATGTCTTCCTTGACCAAAATACCTCTCCTGGGTGACCACTCTCTTATATGTGTTTGTGTTGTCCTGTCCTTCTAGAATGTAAGCTCCTTTTTATAGTTAGGATGGACATATGAAAGACCATAGTGATGCCCAACTCTCCCACATAAACCCCAGAAAACATATGAAAAAGGACTGAGAAAGACAAATGCTTTTTAAAAAAATGATAAAGGAAAAGAGAAAGTGTGAGAGACATAAGCTAGATCCTCCATCCAACCCAGATATCCATAAAAAGATAGCCAGAAATTAGTAGAGGGGTTGTTCCAGGGAAGCCAGAATAAACTCAGGTAAATGGATCAGAAGCTAGTGGAGACAGGTAGAGGAAGCCAGAATGAGAAAGAGGAAGCCAGGGAAGCCAGATTGAGCTCACATAAATAAGCCTAAAGTCAGTTGATGCTCTCGATATTGGTGTCTCAGGCAAATATGAGCTCAGATTTGGGGGGACTTAGCTTGACTTCAAATACTGGGGTAAAAATTTGCTATTTGACAAAAACTGCTGGGAAAACTAGAAAGCAATCTGGTAGAAATTAGGTTTAGACCAACCTATCATACCATATGCTACTTATAAGCTACATATTGATATATAACCTAGACAGAAAAGGTCCTATCATGAGCAATTTTGAAAAGTCAGGAAGGAGATACATTTTTTTATTTTATTTTTTAAACCCTTAACTTCTATGTATTGGCTCCTAGGTGGAAGAGTGGTAAGGGTGGGCAATGGGGGTCAAGTGACTTGCCCAGGGTCACACAGCTGGGAAGTGTCTGAAGCCAGATTTGAACCTAGGACCTCCCATCTCTAGGCCTAAGTCTCAATCCACTGAGCTACCCAGCTGCCCCTGGGAAGGAGATACTTTTTACATTTATAGACAGGGTAAGAGTCTATGCCCAAAGCATAGAGAGGATGGGGGGGAGGGGAGAAAAGGGAATGCATACTTTTGACTATATAAAATGGGAGTTTTTGCACAAACAAAATCAATATAGATAGGAAATAGTTAACTGGGTGAAAAATTCTTTGCAACTGTATTTCTCCAATAAAAGTCTGATAGCCAAGATAAATAAGAGATTGATTTGAATATAAGAGAATAAGAGCCATAAGCCAATAGGT
>NW_025380370.1:0-4900 GCF_016433145.1 Gracilinanus agilis | reverse complement strand
GTTTTTTATGCCTTAGGCAAATTCACATAAGCAACAGTGAAAATCATGACATCAGACAAAATAATAGTAAAAATCAACAAGGCTAAAAGAGATAATCAGGAAAACTCCATTACATCTAAGTCATGATAGATTGTGAAATTATACTATTATTGTGTGTTGGAGAATAACATAATAAGTTGTGAGTAATTAGTAATTAGTACCTAATGGGCAGCTAGCATAAGAGGGAAATAGGTTTGAAGCATTTTGGAAGCTTGGAGAGACAGGCAGGAGCTAAGATTCCAACTGGAACACAGTGGAGTCTCTCAAACGGCAGTTGGTTTTTTAAAAGGGTTTTGAGAAACCACTGACCTGAGAGACCTGTGGATTTGGGTATCTCTAAGCAACACCTGAGACCTTACTACTAGCAGAATCAAGGAGTAAGAGGTTGAGATTTCTGACTTGCTTGGTGGACAAGCAAAGCCAGTCTCCCTGATTTCCTCTGAAGAGTTATTCGGCTGGTTCCTGTGCTCTTGGAGTATACTTGGACTATATCAGATCAAGACCATCACATCACATCACATCTGTAAGATCCTATTTGTCCCTTGTGTCTCAGCTGCCTATTTAAAGTAGTGTAGGGATTTCCAGATCTTCAACTTTTAACCGTGAGTTTGATCTTTAGTGTTTTAGGTTAAGTGTGACCTCTCCCATCATTTCTAACCCTATAGTCAGTATTAAACTGTCTTTATAAATCTTTGGTCCCAGTTTACTGACTCCCAGGCTAGATGGATCTGTGGTGGCAGTTGGTCTCGACTGCCAATCCATAATATCCCATTCCTTGTTCTTTGGAGGGGTTTGTATTTTCCCACTTTGTTAGTCCAGTCTGTTATCCTTGTCCAGTCAGTCCTCCTTCTCCCCTTTCTCTAAACCTAGTAATATTTAATTTACCCATAAGAGTTCCCCCATAAGACTAGGTAACATGGCAAATAGAGCTCTGGACCTAGAGTCAGGAAGACATTAGACTCAATATTACCTCAAACACTGGACATTTAGGATATCCCGGGAAAGTCACTTAACCTCTGTCTTTCGCAGTTTCCTGTTCTGTAAAATGAGGATAATAATCCTACTTATCTCTAAGGTTCATCAAGAAGAAAAAATGAGAAAAAATTGTTAAGTCACTTTATAAACTTAAAAGTATTAGATAAATTTTAGTTATTATATTATATACTATTATTACTTCTAGAAAAAGTAATCAAACTTCAGAAATAACAACAAAACAGTAATATATGGGAATGATAGGAGCTTCAATGTGCTCCTTCATACCTATAAAATCTAGCCACAATATAAGCAGGATAGAAGTTAGAATGTGAATAGGATTTTTAAATGAGTAAATCTATAAAATGACAGAACAAGAATCCAGAGTTTTCATTTTTTTCATACAATTGTGAAAAAATAGTATATTTCATCAAAAAAGAAAAATTAATTTGATGCCAAAATTTGAGAATAGAGTCAAATATTACTTAGAAGAATATATACACACTTTCATAAAAAATAGACAATCAATGAATAGAAAATACAACTAAAAAGAAGAAGATAAACAAGAAATCAAAAAGACCTAGACAAGATTTATTAAAATAAATATTCTGAACATTAAAGAGATAAACAAAAAGAAAAATGGAGAAACATTAAAGTGATCAGTAAAATTAGGAGACATTGGGGAAATTTTTAATAAAATATAAAATTCTAATCCAAATTGGTAAATGAGAGGAAAAAATCTAATTGCCATTATCAAATGTTAAAAATAACTCACAAAAATATCCAGAGTAAATATAAGAAAAGTAAAACTATTTTGCTCAATTTTTTTGTGCAGCCAAAATGAAAATAAAAATTAAGGGAATGTTTTCTTATGAAAAGCTTAGGGGGCAGCTGGGTAGCTCAGTGGATTGAGAATCAGGTCTAGAGATGGGAGGTCTTGGATTCAAATCTGGCCTCAGACACTTCCCAGCTGTGTGACCCTGGGCAAGTCACTTGACCCCCATTGCCTACCCTTACCACTCTTCTGCCTTGACTCCAAGACGGAAGGTGAGGGTTTAAAAAAAAAGTATAAATTACATAACAGTGCCATCATCATGATCATCAGGATCATCAAGATCATCAAGGATATATTAAGCATTTATATACCAGGAACTATGCTAAGTTCAAGGAATATAAGAAAAGTCAAAAACACAAATCCTACTCTCAAAAATTTCACATTCTAGTCAGAGAGACAACATGCAAACAACTAGTAATGACATATACAGTAAAGAAGAGGTCATCTTAAAAATAAGGCAGGAGCTAATGTACTATTGATGGATCTCAGACATCACACAATCATTCTGGAGAGTATTATGGAACCAAGATCAAAGGGTTACAAAAAACATGTACCCTTTGACCTAGAAACATTGGGTCTGTATCCCATATAGATCAGAGATATCATAAAAGAATCTACTTATACAAAAATATTTTAGCAGCTCTTTTTATAATGGCGAAGAATTAGAAACTGAGGGAGTGCCTGACAATTGAACAAGCTGTGATATATGTTTGTAATGGAAAACTATTGTGCCTTAAGAAATGATGAACAGGATGAGTTCAGAAAAACTTGTAGACATATGAACTGATACAAATAAAGCAAGCAGAATCAGTAGAATAGTGTATAAAGTAAGAGAAATATTTTATAATGACAAATCATGTAAAACTAAAATATTATTATCAATAACCTCTAAAGACTCATAAGAAAAAAATTGCTATACAGAGCCAAAGAAGTAATTTTGGGAATTTAACTGCAGATCAAAGTACATCATCTTTCAACTTATTCCTTCCTGAGTTTGTTTGTTTTATTGTAAAAGTGGCATGGGGGCAGCTGGGTAGCTTAGTGGATTGAGAAATAGTCCTAGAGGTGGGAGGTCCCAGGTTCAACTTTGGCCTCAGACACTTCTAGATGCATGACCCTGGGCAAGTCATTTAACCCCCATTGCCTAGCCCTTACTGCTCTTCTGCCTTGGAACCAATACACAACGTTGAATCCAAGATGGAAGGTAAGGGTTTAAAAAACAAACAAACAAGTGACATGTGTCAAAACCTGGGGAATATAGAAATATATAAAGTATGAAAGCACTGGTATAACCTATGTAAAATTATTTACCTATTCGGAGAGCAAGTGAGAAAGATGGAGAGATTCTGAATTGGAAAATCTCAAAAAAAAATAGTCAAAAAATGTTTCTACATGTAATTGGAAAAAACTTTAATAAATATAATAATACAAAAAAGAAAGCAGTGCCAGGTAACAATTAAAATGTATTAGAAAAAAACTTTGTCAAAAATCAGATTTAAGTGGAGTATTGCAGTATTGATTATTGAAAGGATACAATAAATGGAGGAAAAGAAGGAAAGTATTCTAGGAATGAGATACTGTAAAAAGGCACTTAAATAATGGAAACTAGCAATAGAGAATTTAAATATCTAAGTCTTTGAACACATATACACAAATTAACGAGTCATAAATGTGCTCTCAGAGATCCAGAATAGAAACTCAGAACCAAGTATATTGTACAGGAAATTCAATAAAAATTTCAAAGAATTATAAGCTCCTATATAATTTTGCAGCCTTCCTGTAATAAAAATATTGAACTGTTATTTAAATCAAGGAAGGAAAATTCTATTTATTTATTTTTATTTTTCTGATTCATTTTATTTATTTATTTTTTTTAATTAAATTTTTTATTTTTAGAAAAATTTTCCATGGTTACATGATTCCTTTTTTACTTTCCCCTTCACCCCCTCAAACTCCCCCTACCCATAGCTAACCCACATTTCCACTGGTTTTAACATGTGTGGTCAGTCAAGATTTATTTACATATTATTGATAGTTGCATTGGTGTGGTCCTTTCCAGTCTAAATCCCCAGTCATGTCCTCATCAACCCAAGTGTTCAAATAATTGTTTTTCTTCTGTATTTCCTCTCCTGCAGTTCTTCCTCTGAATGTGGGTAGCATCTTTTCCATAAATCCCTCAGAATTGTCCTGGGTCATTGCATTGCTGCTAGTACAGACAATCCATTACATTCTATTTTACCACAGTGTATCAGTCTCTGTGTACAATGTTCTTCTGGCTCTGCTCCTTTCGCTCTGCATCAGTTCCTGGAGGTCTTTCCAGTTCACATGGAATTTGTCCAGTTTATTATTCCTTTGAGCACAGTAGTATTCCATCACCAACATAAACCACAATTTGTTCAGCCATTCCCCAATTGAAGGGCATGGCCTTGTTTTCCAGTTTTTTGCCACCACAAAAAGTGCAGCTATACCCAAAGAGCCCAACTTTTGGGACATGAATCCACTATTTGACAAAAACTGCTGGGAAATTTGGAAAACAATATGGGAGAGATTAGGTCTAGATCAACATCTCACACCCTACACCAAGATAAATTCAGAATGGGTGAATGACTTGAATATAAAGAGGGAAACTATAAATAAGTTAAGTGAACACAGAATAGTATACTTATCAGATCTCTGGGAAAGGAAAGACTTTAAAACCAAGCAAGAGTTAGAGAAAATTACAAAATGTAAATTAAATGGTTTTGATTATATTAAACTAAAAAGCTTTTGTACAAACAAAAACAATGTAGTCAAAATCAGGAGGGAAACAACAAATTGGGAAAAAATCTTTATAACGAAAAACTCTGACAGGGGTCTAATCACTCAAATATACAAGGAGTTAAAGCAATTGTATAAAAAATCAAGCCATTCCCCAATTGATAAATGGGCAAGAGACATGAATAGGCAATTTTCAGGTAAAGAAATCAAAAGTATCAATAAGCACATGAGAAAGTGTTCCAAATCTCTAATAATTAGAGAAATGCAAATCAAAACAACTCTGAGGTACCACCTCAC
>NW_025380369.1:0-1060 GCF_016433145.1 Gracilinanus agilis | reverse complement strand
GAGGAGGAGAAGGAGAACGAGAACGAGAAGAACGAGAACAAGAACAAGAACAAGAAGAATCTCAAAGACTTGGCTGAGGAAAAGAAAGGTTGTGATCTGCCTCAGTGAAGTCCCAGAGACCATATTCTTCATTTTACAGCTGGGGAAACTGAGATCCCAAGACAGGTCATAAGATTAGAGATCTGTAACTGCAAAGGACTTCACACACTATCTTGTCTGAATCCCCTCATTTTAAAGAGGAGGAAACTGAGACTTATAGCAATCAAGTGATTTCTCACCCCCATGACATCCCAGTTCTTTGAAGGCCTGAAGTAATTAACTAGTTAATAATTCCCAGATCTGCAAATTGAAATGAAATGGAGTGTGGAGTGACTTAATTGGCCTCCCTGAAGGAAGTGGGTTTTTTGGCCCCTTGGATCATGTTAGGAGAGAGGCTCCAGCTCTTTTTTTCCTGTGATTGTAGGATCACAAAGCCACAACTATAGAAGTTTAAGGGCCCTTACGGGTCATGTAGTCCAGCAGTCCCTAACCTTCTTTCAGTACTGGACCCCTTCTTGGAATAACATTTTTCCAGTGCATTAAAATTAGTCACCAAGGGGACAGCTAGGTGGCTCTATGGATTGATAACCAGGCCTAGAAGCTAGAGGTCCTGGGTTCAAATGGAACTTCAGATACTTCCTAGCTGTGTAAACTTGGGCAAGTCATTTAACCCCTATTGCCTGGTCCTTACTGCTTTTCAGCCTTGGAACTGATACCTCATATTGATTCTAAGACAGAAGATAAGGATTAAAGAAAAATAGTTGCCAACATATATTTTTAAAAGTTCATTGGGGCCATCAGGTGGAAGAATGGAAAGAGAGCCTGGAGTCAGGCAGTCCTGGGTTTAAATCTGGCCTCAGATACTTCCTAGCTGTGTGACCTTGGGTAAGCCACTTTACTCTGTTTGCCTAATTCTTGCCTTTCTGTCTTAGAGACATTACTAAACTAAAACGGAAAGTAAGGATTAAAAAAACTCTTGGGGGGGGGGCAGCTGGGTAGCTCAGTGGATTGAGAGCCAGGC
>NW_025380368.1:0-7001 GCF_016433145.1 Gracilinanus agilis | reverse complement strand
ATGTAAGAAATAAAATTTAGTTATTATAGTTATATCTTTAAAATATGTGGCCGCCAGGAATCAACAATTCAGGTTGATTCCGTAATTAAATCAGACCCAAGTCAGCATCGGGTTGAGGAGTTTATTTACAATCAGGAAGGTGAGTAGGGATAAAGAGAAGAGGGAGGTTAGAAGTCTAAATAAATGAAGCTGTAAGCCGCAAGGCCCAACAGCCGGATAGGCAGAGTTTAGAATTGGCCAACTAGGCCAAGGAAGCCAGCCTAACTTACCCACGTGACAATACAGAGTGTAATCTGTCTGTGGTCTCAGGAGATGCTTCTTCTTCCAGTTCCAGACGCCAACTCCCTCCACAGGAAGTTCACTAACTTACTTAAAGAGAATGTGTCTTTCATCACTTCCTGTGGTCCACCTCTAATTCAAATGGACAAATGGCAGTTTCTACATTGATTTGGACTGCCCAAAGGGCAGTCCCTTATTCTTGATTTGTTACTTATTGTCACGTGTGGGTAACTCGTCTCCCCTCCCCACTAAGGGAGGTGGGAGTGACATCATTAGCACGCCTGGGTTGGGTAGATTTTTGACTATTAATAGGATCTGGCTATTCTATTTACACAATCCCCCCTGATGATCATTGGGTGCCTAGTCACCCCAAGTGATCATGTTACACAAACATCTTCTACCACAAAGGTCCTTCTAACTACAATAGTTAGAGATAAGAGGGAAATGGAAAAGAGAGAAAGCAAAACCAATGTTTTGCTAAGCGCATTGACAAGAAACCAATTGGGGGCAGTCCCCAATCAGCATAACATGTACAATTAAGGTAACTGTTCAAAAACCCCATCAGTCCATTCATTAGTACCCAAAGTTCGTTCTGGATCACTTGATGCAACCAACCCCATCAGTTCAATCAATTGCAACCCAAAGTTCATTCTGGATCTCTTGATTAAACGTAGGTTCTTCAGGCATCTCTCTGCAAACAGTTCATTCTCTGGATTTAAGGAATCAGCAAGTTTCTTTCCCTGAGAATTTTCTCAAACAAAACCAAAAATTAAATCTTGGATATAATAAAATACGATTAATCTTGGATTTTATAAAAATACAATCCCCCCTGACGTGGGTATTTAGAAGAAATACCCAGATCAGCTCAATATATACAGTTGAATCATGGGGTTGCATGAGTCAATTCAAAAGAAAAAGAAAAGAAAAAATATAAAAATCAAATAGAAGAAATTGAAGCTTTTGAAAAAAAAAACATTAAAATCAAAATATCAAAAGTTATGTACATAAAAAATTTTTGAAGAAAACAAAATAAAATTTATAACAGGCCCTTGTATTAGGGTCTAATCAATTATAATTTCCATCCTGCTAGACTGTAGGATACAATGCAGTAATACTGCACTTACCCATTTGCAGCTAAGACTACAGGAAGTTGCCATTCTATAAGAGAGAAAAAAGGACCCGATTTAAATGCAAGGGAAGCGTCTGTCATTCCCTTTACTCTCAGGAGTATATGGGTGAGCCAAATAATAGCCAACCTGTGGTACCTGACTGGCAGTGTAGTTCGGAGAGTCCTACGTCTTAACATATGTTAAGCGTCGCAGCTTCGATTCTTACACTGAGTTCAAGTCCTCAGTGTTGGCGTGGGAGTACCTCAATCCCACCTGTATATGTGTGATCTCTTTAACCTCGTGCTCCTCGGCACTGTGCAGATGTTCTCAGAAATCCCATTGGATTTGTCGGTCGGTCTTCATGACCTTGTGCTTTCCTTAGCACCATTAATGGCTCATGTGTTCCCTTCTCCTGGAATTAGATAGAAGCATTAATCATAGTCCCATAACATTTAACAATATATGGCAAGTTCTTGGAGTCTAAACCTTGTGAGTAAGCATTAATATTACAGCAATTATATATATATTAAAATTATAGCATTGCAAAAAATGAAAAAATTAAGTGATTATATGTACTCAAGTACAAGAAATGAGAAAAAAGATAAAAAAAATATCAATTATTCTATTAAAAGATATTAAGAAATCAATAAGAAATTAGAATAAAATCAGGGAAAGAATCAAGACAAACCAATGATTCCAAATTAACATCCATGAGTCCATGAACTGTTATCTCCAATGCAGGTAACAGGAAACAGTCAATCAGGTTCAATAGAAGATGCCCTCTTTACATGTGAGCAATGAATCCAAGAGTCCTTTTCTCCGATCTTTATAGCTGTTGGGGTGGTTATTAAAATTTCAAACGGCCCATCCCACGAAGGCTGGGTTGCCCCCGTGCGCTGGAAGTTCTTTATATACACTTTGTCTCCTGGATTCAGGTCGTGAAGTGAAAAGTCTATTGGTCCTGCTTGTACTGCAGTTCCAGATTCATGGAGTTCGCGCAGTCTGTGTTGCAGTTCCTGTATATAGGAAGCAATAGAAGTATCTCCTCCTAATAGTGATGTATATGCAGGAGAAAAAGGTTTAGCCTGTATAGGAGGATGTCCAAAAAGCATCTCATATGGTGAGATGTGTAGATCTCCCCTAGGTCTGCTTCTAAGATAAAATAGAGCTAGAGGGAGAATTTCAGGCCATTTTAGATGTGTCTCAGTACATAATTTGCCAATCATGGTTTTAAGTTCTCTGTTCATCCGTTCAACTTGGCCTGAGCTCTGGGGGTGATATGGTACATGGAATTTTGGAGTTATCCCCAGGCATGAATATATTTCAGATAAAACTGAATCAGTAAAGTGACTCCCTCTGTCCGAGTCAATACGTGCAGGCAGACCAAAACGAGGAATAATTTCTTTTAAAAGCACCTTGGCAACAAAGGCTGACGTGGCTCGGGCAGTAGGGAATGCTTCCGGCCACCTGGTCAGTTGATCCACTATGACCAGACAGAATTTATATTGTCCAGCCTTTGGCATTGTTATGAAATCAATTTGTAGGTGCTCAAAAGGTGTGTAAGCCAATGGACGCCCACCAAAAGCCTTGCCACGAAAGGCGTGTTGGTTATATGCTTGGCAAGTAGGGCAAGCTGCACACACTTTAGAGGCTATAGTGGTTATGCCAGGAGCTATCCATACTCTCTTAACAGAGTCCACGATGCCCTGGGTACCAAAATGACCATTTTTATGAATAGATTGGCAAATTTGGCGATAAAAGTGTCTAGGGAGCAGGGGTTTTCCTTCAGAGGACACCCATACTCCATTTATCTGTTTGGCTTTAAATTTCTGCTTCCATTTTGTTATTTCCTTCTCATCATAGGAAAGTGATAAATTTAAGTCATCAGTGGTTGTTAATGTTAAAATTAGTTCAGGCCCTTCTATTGCTGCTAGCTTTGCAGCAATATCTGCCCGATTATTTCCCTTAGAGACAGGGTCAGTGCCACCTGTATGAGCAGAGCAGTGAACTACAGCTAGGGCTTTTGGTAGCTGGAGAGCAGAAAGAACTTCATTAATAATTTTTGCATTAGCTATAGATTTTCCAGCTGAGGTTAAAAATCCTCTCTGTAGCCATAACATACCCACTGCATGACATATTCCAAATGCATATCGAGAATCCGTATAAATTGTAGCCTTTTTATCTTTGGCAATTATACATGCATGTTTTAGAGCCATGAGTTCTGCGGCTTGAGCACTTAGATTTGAGGGCAGTGAAGCTGACCATACAGTGTTAAATTCTGTAACTACAGCAGCTCCAGTGTAGCGTATGCCATCCCTCATAAATGAAGAGCCATCAGTAAATAAAACTAGATCAGGATTCTCTAAAGGAGTGTCCAGGAGATCGTCTCGAGGCTTTTCAGCCATGGACACTAGTGTTTCACAATTATGTAAAGGTTCTTCCGAAACTGGTAAATCTGGAAGTAAGGTGGCTGGGTTAAGGGTTGTACAACGTTTTAAAGTAATATTTTCATTATTTAGCAAGGTTATTTCATACCTTGTAATTCTCTGATCAGAAAATGCCTGTGTTCTATGTCTTAGCAGTAATGCTTCCACTTCATGTGGGCACATAATTGTTAATGGGCATCCCAATACTAGATCAACAGTTTTCGTCACTAACAGAGCTGTGGCAGCTACACCTCTAAGGCATGGTGGTGCACCTGCAGCTATAGGGTCTAGCTGAGCTGAATAGTAAGCAATTGGACGCTGGTATGGTCCCAAAGTTTGGGTTAAAACACCTGAAGCTACTCCTCTACGCTCATGTACATATAAAGTAAATGGTTTGTTATAATCTGGGATGCCTAGAGCAGGAGCAGACAGAATAGCTTGTTTTAAATTCGATAGAGCTAACTTGTGTTCTGGCTCTAATTTAAGTGGTTCAGGGACTGAATCTTTTGTTAATGCTATAAGGGGTTTAGTAATCTCCCCATAGCAAGGGATCCATTGTCTGCAGAAACCTGTTGCTCCTAGGATTGCTCTTAAGTGTTTTTTAGTGGTAGGATTGCTCAATTTTTGAATATTTTCAATGCGCTTAGGGGATATATGTCGTGCACCAGCTGTCAAGATGAACCCCAAATATTCCACTCTGGGGAGACACCACTGCACTTTTTCTTTTGCTATCTTATGTCCTCTTTTATGTAACTCTAAAAGAAGATGTTTACTATCTTCTTGGCATGTTTCAGCATCAGGTGAAGCCAGGAGCAAGTCATCTACATATTTAATCAATTTGCTATTTTTAAATATTATATTTTCTGTATCTTGGCTCAAAATCTGTGCAAAAATACACGGGCTCTCGCAATAACCCTGGGGAAGACGGGCCCATGCCCACTGAGAATTATTCCAGGTAAAGGCAAATATATGTCTGGAATTCTCATGAATGGGAATTGAGAAAAAGGCTGAGCACAGGTCCACGACCGTAAAGTAAGTGGCTGTGCTGGGAATAGAAGAAATAATTGTGTTTGGGTTTGAAACCACTTGGTGTCTCTTTATAACATGATTGTTTATAGCTCTTAGATCCTGAACAAATCTATATTGGGGTTTTCCATCTGGGCCTAATTTCGGCTTCTTGACAGGTAAAATAGGTGTATTATATTCTGACTTGCACGGGATTATTATTCCTTGCTCAATTAGTGAATTTATCACTGGGGTAATTCCCTCAATGGCTTCTTTTGATAAGGGGTACTGAGGAATGGAGGGAGCTGGTCCTCCTTTTGTTCTAATCTGAACAGGTACAGCTGATTTAAGTAGGCCTACATCAGTAGAAGATGTAGCCCATAGAGACTCTGGAATATCATCTGGGATTTTAAAAATGGGAGGCTCTTTTACTTCCTGCTCTTCTGAAAGAAGTACAGGGAGTAGGTTTAAAGAGTCCTCTGGCAATTCCAGTGACATAGAACCATCTGGATTGCAAATTATTGTGGCTCTAAGTTTACATAATAGATCCCTTCCCAGTAAATTTGTGGGGGATCCAGGCATTAAAAGAAAGGAGTGTTCTATTGATAAAGGTCCAAGGCTTACCATACGAGGAGAAAGTTCTGGGACCTTTTGAGATGTCCCTGATACCCCTACTACGTTTAGAGAGCCAATAGAATTACAGTTTACATCTGGTTTGCTTACCAGTACTGATCTTGAAGCCCCAGTATCTAATAAACAACCATAACATGAATTACCCACTTTTAGGGTTACATAAGGTTCCTTACTATTTGGGGGGGAATGTATAGGGATAATAGGCATTAGAACATCATGGTCAGGAAAGTCAAAAGTTTCCCTTTCTGATTCCAAAGCCGTCCCTCCCCCCACGCACCTTCATAAAGATGCTTGGGCTCCATGGGCACCCCCCTGAGGGGCATTAGCACCCTGATTAGTTCGGGGGCGAGCTCCACTTGAGATATACTGTTGTGGGGTCATTTGGTATGAGCTATCATCATCCCGAGGTTTATTTTTAGCATTTCTATCATGCCTAAAATTGCTATTCCTGGAATCATCATCATTATTATTACTATTTCTGTTTCTGTTATTCCTATAGTTATCTGTTGGCTGTGTATTATTCTCGAATAGTCTTAAAAAAGTCCTACAATCCCTCATTTTATGGCCCTTTTTGTCACAAAAGGAACAGAAAACAGGCTGATTGTTAGATCCTCGGAGAGGGGCTATAATCTCTCCTTTATTTTTTTGGTTTGCTTTTAACATTTTGATTTCTGCTTTTAAAACATCTATCGAATCAGTATCATCCTCCTGTTCTTGGCTTCTAAAAACATAAGATGCTGTCTTCCTTAATTCCTCAAGGCCCATTTTATCCCAATTTGGGCAATGAGTCTTAAAATAGTCTTTGACTACTTTGCAGGAATTTTTTACAAATTGTCTACGTACATGTTTTACTTCCCGTTCTACGGTTAAGTCAAGGTCCATATATAGCCTTGCAACCTCAATCAGTCTGTCCATAAAATGGGACGGAGTTTCATCGGCACGCTGTTTAATTTTTTCGAATTTGTCCCACATGTATCCTGTGTCAGCACAAGCCTTTATAGCTGTTAATAATGCTTGTCTGCCATCATGTAATTTTTTAATATCTGTTGGAGAGTTGTAATTCCATTTTGGATTTGTATGGGGCCAGTTAGGTGAGTCTTTACTTTTATTACGATTGGCCCGATTTATGATCCTCTCTTTCTCACCATGTGTCAGAATTGCTCCTAAAACATTTTCAACGTCCTGCCAAGTAGGGTCATAAGTATCAAATATATTTTCTAATGTTCTTAAAACTAAAACTGGGTCTTTTTCAAAACTAGGCATATTCTTTTTCAATCCCTCTAAATCATCAAGGCTGAAGGGAGTAAAGTGTCTTACAGATACCAGGTCTCCTTCAGTATTAAAAGTAGGTACTTCTCGTAAAGGAAATAGTGTTCCTGCAGCAATAGCTGTATCCCTGAATGTCTGTAGGAGGGGCTGAGGGGTGGGTTGTACAGGTTGAGGAGGTGGGAGCAGGACGGGCTGGGGATGTAGCGGTATGGTTTGGGAAGGGGGTGGGATTTGTTGGGGGGAGGGAACGGGTTGAGAGGGCAGTAGGGGTTGGGGAGGG
>NW_025380367.1:0-5774 GCF_016433145.1 Gracilinanus agilis | reverse complement strand
GTGCTTAGAGGTAGTGAGATCTCAAAAGGCTTCATTAAGGGAGATAGAACCTAAAGCTAGAAATCAAGAAATTTCAACAGGTATCTGTGTGTGTGTGTGTGTGTGTGTGTGTGTGTTTGATGGGGCAAAGGAAGAGGAAGAAGTTGAGGCAAAGAAAGGGCTTCCCAAGTTTGAAGGGTTTTTTTTTTATTTTTTTAGAAAAATTTTCCATGGTTACATGATTCATGTTCTTACTTTCTCCTTTGCCCCCCTATATCCCCCCATAGCCAACACGCATTTCCACTGGTTTTAACATATGTCATCAATCAAGACTTATTTACATATTATTGATAGTTGCACTGGGGTGGTCATTTCCAGTCTACATCCTCAATCATGTCCACATCAACCCATATGTTCAAGCAGTTGTTTTTCTTCTGTGTTTCCACTTCTGTAGTTCTTCCTCTGAATGTGGGTAGTGTTCTTTTCCATAAATCCCTCAGAATTGTCCTGGGTCATTGTATTGCTGCTAGTACAGAAGTCCATTACATTCGATTTTACCACAGTGTATTGGTCTCTGTGTACAATGTTCTTCTGGCTCTGCTCCTTTCGCTCTGCATCAATTCCTGGAGGTCTTTCCAGTTCACATGGAATTCCTCCAGTTTATTACTCCTTTGAACACAATAGTATTCCATCACCATCATATACCACAATTTGTTCATCCATTCCCCAATTGAAGGACATACCATCGTTTTCCAGTTTTTTGCTACCACAAAGAGCAAGGCTATAAATATTTTTGGACAAGTCTGTTTATCTATGATCTCTTTGGGGTACAAACCCAGCAATGGTATGGCTGGATCA
Source organism: Gracilinanus agilis (assembly GCF_016433145.1). Lineage (NCBI taxonomy): Eukaryota > Metazoa > Chordata > Mammalia > Didelphimorphia > Didelphidae > Gracilinanus > Gracilinanus agilis. The sequence goes on along the minus strand of NW_025380367.1, from coordinate 4,937 downwards.
AAGGGCAGGCAATCTTTTAGAGCTCTTTGGGCGTAATTCCAAATTGCCATCCAGAATGGTTGGATCAGTTCACAACTCCACCAACAGTGCATTAATGTCCCAATTTGGCCACGTCCCCTCCAACATTCATTACTCTCCCCTGTTATCATTTTAGCCAATCTGCAAGTATGAAGGCTAACAATACACCAAGGAGGCAGACGGTATCAGGGAGTAATTATACAATGAGGCTAAAAAGATACATTGGAACAAGACTGTAGAGAGCCACAACAAGGAGTTTGGATTTTAACTGATAGGCAATGGGGAGCCACAGAAAGTTTTTGATTGGATAGGGGAGTAAGGTGGTCCAACCAATGCAATTATTTGCAGAGCAGTATGAAAGCTGCTAAGACAGTCAGGAATCTATTGCAAGAGCCCAGGTAAAAATAGATGAGGGCCCAAAGTGGAGTGGGAGTGGAAAAAAGACAGATATAAGAGAGATTTTGGTGGTAGAATCAACAGGACTTGGCAGTTGATTAGATATGGGGGTTGAGGAGAAGGCAAGAATCTACTATATCACCAAAATTTCAGTTCTGAATGACTGGGAAGATGGTGGGTGGCATGAACAGAAATAGGAAATTTTAGAAGAGGAGCAGGTTTTGGGGGGAAGAGAGTGAGGTCAGTTTTGAACATATTGAATTTGAAGGCTTAAGGGGGACGTCCAGAACCCTTGTCTTCCTCAAACAGTCATTCAGAAAGCATTTCTCAAGTGTCTACTATGTGCTGGATTGTGTGTGTAAAAAAAGACAAAAATGAAAGTGTCTGCCCTTGAGTAGCTTACCTTCTAAGGGGTGGAGAGAGAGGATGGAAACAGGTTAAATGATGCAAATGTATACAAAATCTATATTCCATAATTGGGGGCTGTAGCAGTTGGGAAATCAGAGAAAGGTGTTCCGTAAGAAGTAGGGGATGGGCTGAGTGTTGAAGGAGACCAGGTGGTCTAGGAAGTAGAGTCAAGGAGAGTGATTTCTAAGCATGGGGAACCACCAGGGCAAACATTAGAAATTGGGATGAGGAAGTATCCTGAATGAAGTTAAGGACACAGATGGAATGGCAAATTGGGGAGTAACATTTGTAGTTGAGTTAGACTCAGGCCTGAGAATGCCCCATGGGGAATAATGAATGGGCACTAAGCCTAGAAAGAGTCAGATTTCCTGGGGGCTTTAAGTATCCAGCTGAAGAACTTGTATTTTATCCTATGGCCAGTGGGGAAACATGGGCATTCCTTAAGCGGAGGAGTGAAATGGTTAGATTTGTGCTTTAGGAAGATTCCAGCTTCTATGATCTGTGACCCTATAAGTTGTAAATCTAGAGACAGAAGGATGCCTAGACAAAGGCTCTAAGCAGGGGTGTTGAGACCTTGGGGTCTCACCACAATTCAGTATGTGCCAAGGGCTGGAGAGGAGTCTAGTGGGAAGGAGAGCAAGAGAAGCCACTTGTCTTTGCTTTCCTGCTCTCCAGGAACGTGGAGATAATAATGATGACAACAGCAACAGTAACAGCAGCCCATCATCTTCCCCTTCATCACTTTCTCAAGGAGTTCAAAGAATTCACAGCTCAGCCTCACTCTTTCATCCTGCATTTAGCCCTAGAATCACTACCCCAATAGGGAAGACAGGGTAGTGCCCGGTGAGCCAGGCATCAGAAGCTGGGATTCCCAGGTCTGAGTCCTGCTGAGGTCCCTGGGCCAAAGGGGAAGGGAGAGAGTGACTTGGGAACTGAATCCGCCTTCCCCTTCCTCCTAATGATGTTGTCTCTCTCTTTCAGGGATGGCCACAGGTGGCCCCTTGACTGGGGGCAGTGATGAATGAACTGGGGCTGAGTCGGAGGAGGACCAGGAAGAATAGCTTCCCCTGCTGAAGGACACGACACCCCCCCCAAACCCCCTACACTGCCTGCCCTTGAATAGCATGATCTCCCGGAGAGGAAGGTCCCCCGGGGCCACCAATGGGCCACTGAGCAGGCCACTGGTGACCTGCACAAAGAGAAAGAGGAAGGGGGTCAGCGTGGAGGCAAGCAAGCTTCCCCACCCAAGTCCCAACATGTGGCTCCTTCTGGTTCACCTGGTACTGGCCTGGGTAGCAGAGGCTGCTGCTGCAGTGCCCGTGGTGCCCTGGAGAGTACCATGCCCACCACAGTGCACCTGCCAGATCCGGCCCTGGTACACTCCCCGCTCCGTGTACCGAGAGGCCACCACAGTAGACTGCAATGACTTGTTCTTGTCCTCTGTACCCCCGGGGCTGCCCAGCGGCACCCAGACCCTCCTCTTACAGAGTAACAACATCGCCCGAGTGGAGCAGAGTGAGCTTGACTACCTGGCCAACCTGACGGAGCTCGACCTGTCCCAAAACGGCTTCTCCGATGCCCGCGACTTTGGCCTTCGGGCGCTGCCTCAGCTACTGAGCCTTCACCTGGAGGAGAACCAGCTGACCCAGCTGGAGGATGACAGCTTCACCGGGCTGGCGAACCTTCAAGAACTCTATCTCAACCACAACCAGCTTCGCAGAATCTCCCCGGGGGCGTTCACGGGGCTGGGCAACCTCCTACGGCTCCATCTCAACTCCAACCTGCTGCGGGCTGTGGACAGTCGCTGGTTCCAGGTGCTCCCGAGCCTAGAGGTCCTGATGATCGGAGGCAACAAGGTGGACGCCATCTTGGACATGAATTTCCGGCCTCTGGCCAACCTACGCAGCCTGGTGCTAGCCGGCATGAACCTGCAGGAGATCTCTGACTACGCCCTGGAGGGTCTGCGGAGCCTGGAGAGCCTCTCTTTTTACGACAATAAACTGGCCCGGGTGCCCAAGAGGGCGCTGGAGCATGTGCCTGGACTCAAGTTCTTGGACCTGAATAAGAACCCGCTGCAGAGGGTGGGACCGGGCGACTTCACCAACATGTTACACCTCAAAGAGCTGGGGCTTAACAACATGGAGGAGCTGGTCTCCATAGACAAGTTCGCCCTGGTCAACCTCCCTGAGCTCACCAAGCTGGACATCACCAACAACCCCCGGTTGTCCTTCGTCCACCCCCGCGCCTTCCGCCACCTGCCCCAGATGGAAACCCTTATGCTCAACAACAATGCCCTTAGTGCCTTGCATCAGCAGACGGTGGAATCCCTGCCCAACCTACAGGAAATCGGTCTTCATGGCAACCCCATCCGCTGTGACTGTGTCATCCGTTGGGCTAACACCACGGGCACCCACGTCCGCTTCATTGAACCCCAGTCCACTCTCTGTGCTGAGCCCCCTGATCTCCAGCACTGCCCTGTCCGGGAAGTGCCCTTCCGGGAGATGACCAACCATTGCCTGCCCCTCATCTCTCCCCGAAGCTTTCCCCCAAGTCTTCAGGTGGCCAGCGGCGGGAACCTGGCCCTCCACTGCCGAGCCCTGGCTGAGCCAGAGCCCGAGATATACTGGGTGACTCCAGCTGGGAAGCGGCTGACGGCCACCAGGGCAGGCGGGAGGTATCGCGTATACCCCGAGGGAACACTGGAGATCCGAGAGGTCACCGAAGAGGAAGCTGGGCTCTATACCTGCGTGGCCCAGAACTTGGTGGGGGCTGACACCAAATCAGTCAACCTGGCTGTTGGGGGCTCCCTCCCTGGAGGCGGTGGCCAGGAGCGAGAGCTGGAACTGAGGGTTCAGGAAGTCTACCCCTATCATATCCTGCTGCGCTGGGAGCCCCTCCCCAACACCATCTCTACCAACCTTACATGGTCCAGCTCCTCTTCCCTCAGAGGCCCAGGGACTACCGCCCTTGCCCGCTTACCTGGGGGCACCCACAGCTACAATATCACCCGCCTCCTCCAAGCCACTGAGTACTGGGCCTGCCTGCAGGTGGCCTTTGCTGATGCCCACACCCAGGTGGCCTGCATCTGGGCTAGGACTAAGGAGGCCAGCCCCCAACATGGGGCGCTCGGGGGCCATCTAGGGCTCCTTGCCGCCTTAGGGCTCACTGCTCTGCTGCTAGCTGCTGGGCTGGCTGTTCACTGGGGCCCTTGTCCTACTAGACCAAGTGGGCGGGTGGGTGGAAAACCTCTCCTTCCATCCTGGGCTCCTTGGGGCCGGAGCACCCCTTCTGTCCGAGTGGTATCACCCCCCTTTGTCAAGCATTGGAATCCAGGGAGGGAACCCACAAAACTTGCAGAAGGGGAGATGGTTTCACCAGTAATCCTCCATGATTCCTGAAGTTCATCTTATTCTTGGGGGCAGGGGAATAACTAAGACTATTTTTTACCAAAAGAGAAGAGGGCTGGACCAGACATTCCACTGTAAAGGTGATATAGACCTACACCCTTATGGCATGGCAGCCGGACATGGATGGCCTGGATCCCCTCAGCCTCCTGCCCCTCAAAACACTGCCACCGGTCCTCTGTGGGACCTCCCTGCTGCCTTCATGAGGACACTTCCCAGGAGGAGGAAGTGCTCTGGCTATTAACCTTTTCCCACTACCCCCATCCCAGCCTGTTATCCCATTCATCTGGGAGTCCCTCCAGACTCAGCTTGGACCCTGGGCCCTTGGCTCTACCCACATGCCCCCCAGGGAGCCTAGCTTTTCTTTTCTCCTCTGTACAGTTTCACTTGCCTGCTCTTACCCTCCTAGCCCTAAGTAGGGCTAGTATCTCCTTCTGCCCCCAGGGATCTCTCTCTCTGAAGGGGAAGGGAGTACCTTGCATCTGGGGGACATGGAGAGGACGGGAGTACCCAGTGCACTGTGGGGGACCCTTATCACCCAGATGTCCCCAGGACTAGGTCACTCTGAGCTGACTTTGCAAATAATTTTGTACCTTTGTGGAGAAACATGATACTTTCTCCCATTTCTCCAATTCACTTTATTCTCCTAACTTGGAAAGAGGAAGGAGGGAGGGAAGGAAAGAAGGAAGGAAGGAAGGAAGGAAGGAAGGA
>NW_025380366.1:0-5239 GCF_016433145.1 Gracilinanus agilis | reverse complement strand
ATCTATCTATCTATCTATCTATCTATCTATCCATCCATCCATCCATCCATGTATTCATCTATCTATCCTTCCATCCATCTATCTATCCATCCATGTATTCATCTATCTATCTATATCTATCTATCTATCCATCCATGTATTCATCTATCTATCTATCTATCTATCTATCTATCTATCTATCTATCCATCCATCTATCTATGTATCTATCAATCTTACTCTCTCTCTCTCTCTCTCTCTCTATATATATATATATATATATATATATATATATATATATCTCAAGAGAGTTAGGTGGTACAATGGTTAGGGTGTTGGATTTAGAGTCAGTTCAAATCTTGCCTTAGACACTTATAAACCCTATGTCCTTGGAAAAGTCACCAAAACTATCTCAGCTTTAGTTCCCCCATCTGTAAAATGGGCTTACAATAGCATCTACATCATAGGGCTATTATATAGCCCCAATGAAATAAGTAAGATGCTTTCCAAACTTTAAGGCTATTTTAAGCCTTTAAGGTTATTTGTATATTGAGTCCGCCATTAGAATGTGAGCTCATTGAGGGCAGGGCTCCCCCCCTCCCCTTTTTTGCCTTTGTATTTTTAGTGGTTAGCATAGTTTCTGGCCAATAATAATGTCTTAAAAGGCTCATTGACTGATTATTCATGTTCATGGAAGGAGAAGAGTCTGTCTCTCACCCCTCTTACCTCTGGCCCTCTCTCTGCTAATTTTGGCTTAAAAAAATAAATAAATGTCACCACAAAACCCTTTCACTCTGATTTAAATGATATATAATCGAGGTCTGGATTGTGATGGACTGAAAAAATCCCTTGAAGTCCCCACCTCCTTCCCATCCACACTCCAAGGGTTCATTTTTCAGACTTTGTTTTTATTCCCTAAACTTGCCCCTCCCTGCAAGCTTCTGTGGTCACTTGTGGGGGCCTCCCCATCTTGCCTTGCAGTACCACCCCCTCCCAGATCCCTACTCACCCCTGTGCCACTTGTCTAAGGACCAAATTCAAAGAAAATGCTGAGTAAGTGTGCTCTGGGGTTGCCAAGCAACCGGAAAGAGGCTGAGAGGGTCTGGGTGAAAGTCAGTGGAATTCTCTTGGCTGGCCTCCCTCACAAATCTCCTTTGAGCTTGACAGCTCAAACTTTGCAGCTGCTTTGCTGGAGAGTCACACCCAGGCGTGAGCAAGTCTGGGTTTCAGGGAGCCTTCAGGGCTTGGCTTGTATTTTATCAGAAGGGCAGGTTTTTTTTTTTCCTTCTTCTTAAGAGGTTAAAGAGTGTCATAGCCATTTAACTCCTCCAGCTCTGCCCTTCTCCGCTGAAGAAACTTAAACACAAAACTTCACACTTAAGTAGTTTAATCAAGAGGAATCAAGTGGAAGCTTGTAATCCCAGAAAGCATTTCCACTGTCAGAAGTGCCCTGATTTGCTTTTGCTGCTGTTTCGGACACACCATCACCAGCCATTCCTTTCTGGGGCCATTTTGACAACTCTGAATGAGGGTGAATGTGTAAAGGATGATGCCCACCAATGATTCCAACAGCCTTTATTCCTGATCTCCATCCATGGCTATGTAGAAATGTTCCATTGAATATTCCATTGTAGAAGCCATTTTATTTTCTATAATATTGTCACTCCCTACTGTTTTTTGCTAGGGTGCCAGCATGGACTTGTGGCCTTCCAAGGGAAGATACAGGATAGGATGAGTTACGGGGGAAGCACAAACCCTGTCATTCACAAAGGATATGCTTGAACTCTCTCTACTCTTTTTTTTTTTTCAAAACCCTGAAAAACCTCTGTCTGTCTATCTCTGTCTCTCTGTCCCTGTCTATCTCTTTCTCTGTCTCTCTTTCTGTCTCTGACTCTGTCTCCCTCCTCTTTCTGTCTCTGACTCTGTCTCTCTCTCTCTCTGTGTCTCTGTCTCTCTCTGTGTCTCTGTCACTCTTTTTGTCTCTGACTCTGTCTCCCTCCTCTTTCTGTCTCTGACTCTGTCTCTCTCTGTCTCTGTCTCTGTCTCTGTCTCTCTCTGTGTCTCTGTCTCTGTCTCTCTGTCCTCAGTACTGACTTCACCCAAACCTTGCTCCCTTCTCATGTACAAAATAAAAATATAAAAATGTCAGGTTAAAGGAAAATCGTTTTCAAAGAAAAATAGCATACATCCATTCCCTCCCCTTTCCTACTCCAATCAGCCAGGCCTTCATCCTTTGCTGGCAAAAAGAATCTCTAGTATATTAAGGATGGGTGTCTCTCTTTATATCTCTCACCCCTTCCTCCCCTTTAGGGTGGGTTTGAACTTTAGAGAAGGACATAGCTATTTAAAAAATTCTTATGACTTCAAAGGAAGGGATATAGGAAGGCTTGGGTCTAATGGATACTCAGTGGAACCCCAAACTCTAGTTTGCAGGGAGGAAGGGAGGAAGAGTGTTTGTCCATTTCCTTTCTTCCTGAAATAAAAGGAGTACCATATATGCAAATCAAAAATACTGTGTATTGGTTCCAAGGCAGAAAAGCAATAAGGGATAGGCAATGAAGGTTAAGTGATTTGCCCAAAATCACACAGCTAGGAAGTATCTGGGGTCAGATTAGAACCCAGGACCCGTTATTTCTAGGTCTGGTTCTCAATCCACTGAACCATCTAGCTGCCCGCTTGAACTCTCTTTTTCTGTCCAAACTCATTTTTTGGCGGTTGAGCTTGTGTGATGAGAGATCCCAAACCAGAGAGATTCCAGGAACTGTGACAACGGATTTTCTGGACTCCTTTGGCAGAGAGTTAAAAGGAGATTTACATCAGGACGTTGTGTAAAGAAGGTGAATAATCTAGCGTCCTGCGACGTTTGAAGTCTTTTCAAGTTTTTGGCAGGGATGGCACATTCTCTGCGAAGGAAGAACTGCTTCGAGACTCAGGATTTCAAAATATTGCTTGTATTTTTTCATTTGTTTCCACTTACCCCACCCTTGTTAATTAAAACAATGCAGCATCCCATTTTTTTCGGATCTTTCCCTCCAACGCGCTTACTGACAGCACAGGACCCTCTGAAGAGCTTATTATCATTGGGCTCCCTTTGAAGTCGGTGCCAAAGCCCACATGAGCCAGGCAGCAGGAGGCACATCCCCAGCCAAAGACAGCGCAGAGGCTCATGGGATCCCAAGCCAGGCTCCATGGTCAAGGCAGGCTGCTTGACACTCAACGGCAATTTATTTTCTCACCTCCTCTGTGTACTTATTCGACAGGAAGCCTCACCAGCAAGTTGGAAGAGGAGGGTTGAGGTTTTATCCCTGAGACAACCTCTATTTATTTATTGGAATTTAGCATCCACTCCCACACCCTGCTTCCTCCCTGCCTCCTTTCCATCTACCCCCCCAGCCCAGTCCCCAAGCCTTTTACAAAACAATCATCCACATCATTTCCCAGCTTCAGGAACTCGGGAGCAGTACAGTAAACCAGACAGCCTGCCACCTTTAAAGGGCTTGTTCAGCTTTATACTTTTGCAGGAATCTGAGCCATGGCGCTCTCTCCTCCTTGCTCAGAATAAAGAGAAAGGAGGAATTGAGCAAGGAGGTATTATGGGGAAGCCAGGCAGCTTTCCAAATTCTTTTCAGTCTGTGCTGTGAGTTCCCACGACAGCAGGTCTAATGGAAAGGGTGATCGATTTAGAGTCAGATAACCTGGGTTCAAATTCTGTCATTGCCACTTACTTAACATTTGAGACATTGTGGACCAAGTCACTGGACCTCAGTTTCCCCATCAGCAAAAAGACCTGGTTTGAAGTACATAGTATTTAAGAGCCCTTCCAGCTATCAATATGTGGCTATATCCAGAGAATGGTACTCTGCTGGAATTAGGAATTATAGGAGTGACCATTTAATTGTCCCTCCCAATCCAGGAATTACTTTAACCAAGAAATTCCTCCTAAGACCAGCACCTAATCTTGCGTGCCTCACCTTCCAAGATAAACCATTTCCTCCACTTTCCTGATCTCTCTAGTTTCTAGTGTGTCACTCCCCAACCCCCAAACCTCCAGTTAACTAACTTGTTTATATTATGCATGTGCTAAATTCTCCAGGCCAGTTCTTGAAGGCAGAGATTGTTTGCATTTGTTTCTTCAGCACCTGCCATATAGTAGGTACTTAGTAAATGTTATTTGATTGATGGATCAGGCTAGCCACAGTTCTCCCACTGATTCCTCAAGCAACATTTTCTATACAATTCCCTATCTCCAATCAATAAACATTTCTTAAGCTCCTACTGTGTATCAGGCACTATAGATACAAAAACAGGTAAAAGATAGTCCCTGACCTCAAGAAGCTCATACTCTAATGGGGGAAGACAACACATAAAAGAACAGATTTTCTTAACTTGGGAACCTATGAATTAAAAAATAAACAAAAAAAACCAACCTTTTTTTTTAAACCCTTACCTTTATCTTAGAATCAATAGTAAATATTGGTTCTAAGGCAGAAGAATGGTAAGGTCTAGGCAATGGGGATTAAGTGACTTGCCCAGGGCCACACAGCTTGGAAGTGTCTTCAGCCAGATTTGAACCCAGGACCTCTGGTCTTTGGGCTTGGCTCTCTAAGCACTGAACAACCTAACTGCCCCTAACCTACACTAATACTTTGGAGGTCTCCTGTATTTTATTTTGTCCCTCTGTCTCATATGAGAAGAGGTCCATGGGCTCTACCAGTGGGTTTGTGAAAGATGCAAAGATGGTCCATAACTCGAAAAAAAATTTTGGAACCTGCATTTCTAGAATTTGTCAATATCCATTCTGAAGTGTGGCATCCAGAACTGAACATTCTAGATATATTCTGACCAGCAGAGGCCAGCAGGATTCGGATCTCCTTTGCTCCGGACACTATGCTTCTATTAATGTCATTTGAGATTGCATTAATTTATTTTTGAGAACCTGCCCCGCTCTGCTGGCTCACTAAAATATGGTTAAATAAATAGAAGCATGTATGCCAAAGTTAAGTATAAATGATTTGGGGCTTATCCAGATTGTGTGATGGGCCAACAAGTTCAGAATTTTTCTTGTAGGTATTAAAGGGGCATTGAGAATACATGGGCCAGAGAAGGAAAGCAAGAGTATAGCTTATTCTGGGAAGCTAAAGTCTGAAGCCCTGGTGTACTGGAAATATTGCTGCTCTGAGGAGTCAGGAGATCTCCATTTCATTTCAGCTTGTGGTAAAAGGAAGGCATTATTGAACTTAGATGATCTTTAAGCTTCTTTCT
>NW_025380365.1:0-4983 GCF_016433145.1 Gracilinanus agilis | reverse complement strand
AGAAAAAGAAAAGAAGGAATGCAGGGAGGGAGGAAAGAAAGAAAGAAAGAAGTCACTCTTTAGTTAAGTTTTCCTCCTTACCCTCTAAAATCAAGGCTAATGTTTTTATTGATGAGCCTAATTAGAACTTGAATTACATTATTGAAAATCTTTACAGATGTCAGAGTTCATTGTAAACAAATCATTGCTTTTATTATTGGTATTTTAAGTAATTAGTTTTATGTCCATTGTGGTGCCTATTTCCCAGTGAGAAGTAAATATCAAAAGATTTGGTTAAAGAAAAGAAACTAGAAATTAAATGTATCCTGGGAACTGCTCTGGGATAATCACAAATTCTTGTTCAGAAATCTATCCATTATGAATATGGCATTGAACAGAGTAATTTTGTACATTTGACTATAAATTTAAAGCAACAGTATTAGAAATGTCACAATGACTTTCATCTTCTTTTTGACAAGGAGCTTGTGGCACATTCCAACTCATCTACAAGCAATTAAAATGGCAATAATAAACTACCAACATTAAAACATCATAAACAGCTCAGAGTAGCAAACAAACAAAATGCCAGTGTAAGATTAGTCTCCTTTGTAAAGCCTATAAAAGTTTCTGGATCATTATCACAAATGCCAACCTAGGTTGAGTCAACATGTAAATGAGGCTGTGAATCTTTACAGAATATTCAGGGCACCAAAGCAAATCTTAGACTTGAACATTAGAGAATTCATAAATACAAGTAGATGAACTTCACATAATCACTAAATTTGACCTTTGCCAAAAAAAAAATCAAAACTTCACTGACTGACCTGGCAACTCAATATAGTCAATGCTCATTTATCCATTTGATCAGTAGAAAAAATTCAAAGTGTCTGTAATTTGCTCTCAGCAATATATTTTCTTCTGATTTAAATATTTTCAGATTGTTATATAAGATCATTTGGTATTGAATCTCAATGGTTTACCAAGTCATCTTCCCATATTATTTCCTTTCTCTCTATTGGCTCCTAAATTCACTTCACTTTGGAAGAGCAAGATAGAAACAAGGAAACTTTCATGAAATGAGAAATAGCTAAAATTATATGAAGTATTTGATCTTTGAATGTCATTAGTTCTATAAGGAAATCTAACTATTTGAAGTTAATTAAAATTTTGGGAAGACAAATCCTGGAAATTTATAAAGCAATAGCTGATGTGTCATTGAATTCTGTAATATAGGCAGAATCTAAACTACAGAAGAGTTGCAAAAATTTTGATGTGAAAAAGTAACCCAGCCTAAAAAATCTAACATTAATATTAGTCATTTAGTTATATTTGTTCATTCTGGAGGTAATTAATAATGCTTAATCCCTTGCTCTTCCTTGTGGCTAGAATGTTCTTTTACTAGATTCTTGTTCATTAATGACAGGAAGACATAGTATAATAGAAAAAACAAGTTTAAACAATATATTTTTTACTTTTTTAAGTCCTCTCATAAAAAAATACTGGAGAAAGGTGCAAAAATGTTAGACATACTAAAAATAAATGTGTGCAGGGTTTTTGTCAAAAGTTTTCCCCTTTAGCCCTACAAGTCACTACCATAAAGGAACTCAGACAGACATCTGAGACATCAGTCAAAAAAAATCATAAGATCTCCACTGTTGTCCTTTTTGGCAGTTGTAAGTTGATTTTAGTCCAAATGTGTGAAGCATGAACTCTGTGTTAAAAACTCACACTGGAATTTTTTTTAAGGAAAATTGAAACTAATACAAAAGTGCTATACTTACAGGTAAAATCCAGCACGTATACAAGTAGAGTCAAGAAACTGATGTGAAACTATTAAAAAACATAATTCTATTTGAAAAAAAAAGTTTTAATAGTTAGGCAATTGCAAAGTTCTTTTGGGAGGTAGTTTAGCCTTGACTGAGAGCCAAACTGGAAAATTGAGAGTTTTTAAAATCATGAATTATTCAATTCTAATGACATGTTCATTAGAAAGTACAAAGGACCTGATTTACAGTTAGGAGACTTTTATATTCTCTTTTCCCATTCAGATTCTGCACATTTGCCAACAACCAACTACATATCTGCCAGGGCCACATAATTTCCTATGCTTTATTTTACTAAAATATTTATTCTTGCTATGTTATTTTAGCCTTTTTGATAACTCAATCATATCATATTTAGAAATTGAAGCTTATAGGATTGAAAAAATAGAAACATTAAGAATCATTGAAGAAAGTCCATGATTTTTAAGGCTTTTTGACTTGTTTATTTGAACATAAAGGGAATCATAATAAAGGGCAACAAATTATAAAGGATGAGCTTAAGAGAAGGTAAATCTGCAATAAGAAATACGATTGTTTTGCAAATATCAGATGTTGCAAGCACATTAAAGATTAAATTAATCTAATGCTAGCAGAACATATCAAAATGAAGCTGCTCTAAAAGTCTAAGTGGAATAGTTAATAGTTATTATTAAGAGTTAATAATTGCTCTTTGATGAATATTATGGAAATAGGTTTTGAGTAATAAGACATGTATAAACCAGTGGAATTGCTTGTCAGCTCTGGGAGATGTGAGGGAAGATGGGAGGGAGAGAATATGAATCATGTAACCATAGAAAAATACTCTAAATTTTTTAATTGTTATTTGGCACTTATTGGTGAGCTATGTATCTGTTTGAGGCACATTATGTACCTGTTTGAAGTGGGATGTAAATAGCCATAAGATTGTCAAGTAGCAACTAACAACAGTTATGTGTGATGAAATAAAATGTTCTGAGATCAAGCCTAGGAATGACCAAGATTCAGAAAGACTTCAGAAGAAAAAGCCTGACAAAGTCTATTCACTTGGGAAATAAGCATCAATGAAATCTAGAAGTAGGTGGTCTGATAGTAATATCAGAAGAGAATTGTAGTAGGAACTATAGATAGGATATGAGGCAGCTCAGTATCCAGGAGATCTAGAAGCAGGTATTTGGAATTGAGGCTTTAAGAGAAATATTTTGAGTCAGGACTTGAGGAATGAGGAGAGGGGAGAGTTTTGGAAGCACTAAAACAGTGATGGTAAACCTTTTAGAGATGGAATGCCGGGCCCTGACCCCCCCCACTCCCCCAGACCAAATGATTTGCCCACCACCCTCAGACTGTGTGCCATGCTCCTTCCTCCCACCATATGCTAGGTACACCCTGGCTCACCCCTACCCCTACACACACACACACACACACACACACACACACACACACACACACACAGGGGAGGGAGAAAGTGCTTCCATTGGGCTGCTGGACAGAGGGGTGGGTGAAGTGAGGAATGTCCTCAGTGAATGCAGAGAAGAGGAGGGGAGTGGCCTGAGCACTCTGCTCCCCTCCACCTCTGCTGCCTGTAAGCTGCTTACCTTACCCACTTTGTGCAACCATTGGTCTGCTGGGCAGAGGGGCGGGGGATGTGAAAAGATGTCATCAGGCACAGTTGAGAGGGAGAGGGGAGCAGCTCTGACTGAGTCCCTCTGTCTTTCTAGTAATGAACTCTGGGGGTGGGGAGGGAGGGTGGCTGAGTGCTCATAGAGAATACTCTGTTGTGCCATCTTTGGTACCCATGCCATAGGTTCATTCTCACTGCACTAGAGTATTGAACTGGAAACAAAAGTAATCTGGATCGCATATTTGTCATCTAATATATACTCAAAAATTGGGGGAAGGAGTAAGACAGGGCATCAATGAATGCAACTTGGATACAAGAATCCAGACAATATTATAAGAGGCAAATAAAGAAACTAGAAACTGAGAACAAGGTTAGAGTACAACCAACAACAAAACTGATGTGACACTAAACTAAAGGCAGTGCCCCTATTTTTTAGCCAAGTTCCTCAGTTACTCCCAGTGACTGAGATAGAAAGAGTCAAAACAGTCCTATCTGTGAGAACTGGAATAACTGAATCAGGCTGCAAAGTTGAACCTTATAGAAAATATCTTTCTATTCAGGCATCAGTGTTTTATATATATATTGTATTAACTTTTATGTTGATTTTGGATATTTAGGGAGGAGAGAGAGAGGGGAGAAATTTTTTGAATTATAAATGACAATATAGTATAAAAGAATATTTGAGCCACATGAACTCAATTTGAGTCTTAGAACCTTGACTTAATAATTGTGACATTGGCAGATCTCTATAAATTTATTTGAACTATAGTTTCTTCATCTATTAAACAGGTGTCATACACTGTATTTTTGAAAGGCAGAATGATACAACAGAAATCATATCGTATTGTAAAGGCCTGTCTTTGAATTTTGGCTCTGTATTATGTACACAACAAATGGTGAACCCCTGGGAAAGATGTGTTTTAAGGGACCAGCTTGTTTCATAAAGGGTATTGGAAAGCAGCCTCTCTCCCCATTTGGTGGCTTTGTTTGACATCATCAATCAGTGACCTGGAGATAATTCACCATTGGGATGTGCAGGTATAGATAAACCATCAGAGAAATGTAAGTGTGGAAAGGAAGTATGAGATGATCATCACAGTCATTAAACAAACATACAAAAAACTTAGTGTATCATAGCTTTTTTTTAAAATTTAAACATTTTTAATATTCATTTTTAACATGGTTACATGATTCATGCTCCTACTTTCCCCTTCGCCCCCCGCACTCCCCCCACCCATGGCCGATGCACATTTCCACTGGTTTTGTCATGTGTCCTTGATCAAGACCTATTTCCAAATTGTTGGTAGTTGCATTGGTGTGGTAGTTTCGAGTCCACATCCTTAATCATGTCCGCCCCGACCCATGTGTTCAAGCAGTTGTTTTTCTTATATGTTTCCTCTCCTGCAGTCCTTCCTCTGAATGTGGGCAGCGTTCTTTACCATAAATCCCTCAGAGCTGTCCTGGGTCATTGTATTGCTGCTGGTACAGAGGTCCATTACATTCAATTTTACCACAGTATATCAGTCTCTGTGTACAATGTTCTTCTGGCTCTGCTCCTTTCGCTCTGCATCTGTTCCTGGAGGT
>NW_025380364.1:0-2453 GCF_016433145.1 Gracilinanus agilis | reverse complement strand
GAATTTGAATTTAAAGAAATTCTGAGGACTTATTTTGACCAATGATATGCCAACAAAATTGAAATGTAAATTAAAAGGATGAATACTAATAAAAATAGGAATTGTTCAGATTGACAGAATTAAAAATAGAATACTTAAATAACTTAATCTTAGAAAAATATATTGAAGAAACCACAAATGAGCTCCCTATGAAAAAATCCTCAGGATCAGGTCCTTTTACCAGTCAATTACAACACTGAAGGAACAAAGAATCTCCATGCTATATAAATCATCTTAAAAATATAGGCAATGAGGGTCAGTGTGGGGAACTCAGTGGATAGTAGGGCCTAGAATCAGGAAGTCCTAGGTTCAAATTTGGCCTCAGTCACTTACTAGTTGGGTGACCATGGCAAGTCACTTAACCCTCATTGCCTAGTCTTTATTTCTCATCTACCTTGGAATCAATATTTTGTATTGAGTATAACTTGGAAAGGAAAGGATTTTTAAAAAAAAGGTATAGAAAGAACCCCACCAAAGTTGTTTTGTGACACAAATATAGTTTTCATACCTAAACCAGGGAAAGCAAAAACAGAGAAGAAAAGTCAATACTTCACTAATGAACTTTGATGCAAATATTTTAAATAAAATACTAGCAAGGAGATTACAACAATATAGCACAAAGATCATACAGTTAGAAATATCTTCAGTCCCCAAAAACTACATTACCCAAACTTCATTTCTGTATGACATACAATGCTTTTCCTTTTGTCTACTGTTCAATGGTCACCTTTTGTATAAGTTCTGAGGCTCCGCCTAGTTTTTTCTCTTTTGCTCTGATAAGCAGGCTAGTCATTACCCTTTTTAGTTTTTTGTATTATAATTAATAATAATACTTTATAAAATATACTTGAGTTATTAAATATTAATTTTCATTTCTGTATTATGGTGACCTGTAGGAACAGAATTCTAAAAAAAAATCTTAAGTTTAAAAAAAAAAAGATAACATAGTTAAGTTTTACAAAGGACCTGCTTCTACTGCTTGCTGGCTCCAGACCTTCCCTCCTGTCTCCCACTGCCTCTGCAGCTTCTCCTTCCATCTGCTTAAACCAGAGTTCCTCACTGCTCTTTGGGCAGCTTAAGCCTCCATTCACCAACTCTTAGACCTGCAAAGAGATCCTGACATTCTAAGCTGCTTTTTTTCCCAAGAGGGTGATGTAAAAAAATCTTTCCACTAATCCCTTTGCCCACCCCACATGGGTTTTCCAGACTCCCCTAGCTATTTTTTCAACAGGGGTAAAACAGTGTGGACCAGAAAAGCTGGGCTATTGAGCCACACCCCATTCTAGCTATTTTTTAATGCTAAAGTCTAAAGTTGATGGTTGGACTCCTGGCTGAGAGACTTGAAACTCAGGAATTTTTTTTCATGAGAAAGGGACTCGTCTGCCTTTTCTTTAGAGGGAAAATAGACTTAAAAAATCAGTATATTGTAAAGTTTTTTTAAAGTTTATCTGTACCATTTCCCTATGACTTGTACTGAACAATATATCATTGTAAAAAATCCATAAGTCTCAGTTATCCTGGATTTGTCATCTCAACTATCAAGGTCACATGTTGCTTATACAGCCTTTTTCTTCCTTTTTGCCTTTGTTAATTGTCATATATGTAATGATAGATGGATTCCATAAAAGCTGGTTAAAACCTGTATACAACTTTGAAGAATATGAGGACTTAAGTATATAAATTGTAATTTTCAGGGATCTTGAGAAATGCCTTCAGATATCTAGTAGTTTCTGTTTGTATCTATAAAATATAAATTGCCTAGACTAACATAAGAAGAAATAATCCCATATCAGAAAAATAAATTAAACAAACCATCAAAGAACTCCCTAGGAAACAATCCCTAGGACGAAATGGATTCATAAGTGAATTCTATCAAACATTAAAAGAACAAATATTCACAATACTATAAAAATTATTTGACATAATAAGCAAAGAATGAGTTCAAATAAATTCCTTTTATGATACTAATATGGTAAATATGGTACTAATCCCAAAGCCAGGTAGATCAAAAACAGAGAAAGAAAACTACAGACCAATATCCTTGATGAACATAGATGCAAAAATCTTAAATAGAATACTAGAAAAAAAGATTCCAGCAAGTGATTAAGAGCGTTATTCATTATGATGAGGTGGGATTTATACCAGGAATGCAAGAATGGTTCAATATTAGGAAAATCACCCACATAATTGACCATATCAACAAGCAAACCAACAAAAATCACATGATTAGCTCAATAGATGCTGAAAAAGCCTTTGACAAAATACAACACCCATTCCTATTGAAAAAACAAAATAATATAGGAATAGAAAGGTCTTTCCTCAAAATAAAAAAAAAATAATAAACAGTGTATATCTAAAACCATCAGGAAGCATCATCTGCAATGGGGATAAATTGGAGGCCTTCCCAGAAAGAT
>NW_025380363.1:0-11701 GCF_016433145.1 Gracilinanus agilis | reverse complement strand
TTTTGTCAAATAGTGGATTCATGTCCCAAAAGTTGGGCTCTTTGTGTATATCATACACTGTCTTGCTGATGTCATTTATCCCCAGTCTATTCCATTGATCCTCCTCTCTATCTCTTAGCCAGTACCATATTGTTTTGATGACTGCTGCTTTATAGTATAGTTTAATATCTGGTACTGCCAGGCCCCCTTCATTCACATTTTTTTTTCATTATTTCCCTTGATATTCTTGATCTTTTGTTATTCCAAATGAAATTTGTTATAGTTTTTTCTAATTCAGTAAAGAAGTTTTTTGGTAGCTTGATAGGTATGGCACTAAATAGGTAAATTAATTTGGGTAGAATTGTCATTTTTATTATGTTAGCTCGTCCTACCCATGAGCAATCAATGGCTTTCCAATTGTTTAGATCCAGTTTTATTTGTTTGGAAAGTGTTTTGTAGTTGTTTTCATATAATTGCTGTGTTTGTTTTGGTAGGTATATTCCTCGGTATTTTATATTGTCTAGGGTGATTTTGAATGGTGTTTCTCTTTCTACTTCTTGCTGCTCTAGTGTGTTGGAAATGTATAGAAATGCTGATGATTTATGTGCATTTATTTTGTATCCTGCCACTTTGCTAAAGTTGTTGATTATTTCTACAAGCTTCTTAGTTGATTCTCTAGGATTTTTTAAGTAGACCATCATATCACCTTTCTCTTTTTACCATGTTCCTTCTCAGAAAACTTTTACTTATGACCACTGCCTTGCTTAATCTGCCCTAGCTTCTATCTCTCCCCTTTCATTTATACCCTTCTGCTCCTGTTTCCCTTTTTGGTAAGACAGATATCCCAAACTGACTATGGGTATTATATTCCCTCTTTGAACCAATTTTTTAAAAAATTTTAAACCCTTAACTTCTGTGCATTGACTCATAGGTGGAAGAGTGGTAAGGGTAGGCAATGGGGGTCAAAAGTGACTTGCCCAGGGTCACACAGCTGGGAAGTGTCTGAGGCCGGATTTGAACCTAGGGCCTCCCATCTCTAGGCCTGGCTCTCAATCCACTAAGCTATCCAGCTCACCTGAACCAATTTTAATGAGATTGAGCTTCAAATATTGCTTCCCATCCTCTCCATATTACTTTCCTCTCTAAAAACTCTTTCTTGCATATCTATTTTACATGAGAAAATATTGCTTATTTTTCTTCACTTTCCCTCATCTCTCAGTGCATCTTTTTTACTTACCCCTTCACTTTTTTTTTAGATCATCCCATTATAGTCTACTCATACCCAGGGTTTCTGTATATGCATACATCAAACTGCCCTAATGATAAAGTTCTTAGGAGTTACACCTATTATCTTCCCCTATAGTAAGGAAAGCCATGTAAAATATTAAGTTCCTTGGAATTTCTCTTTCATTTTGTTCTATTTTTGCTTCTTTAGTATTGTGTTTGAATGCTCTCTTCATTATAAGTAACTGGAAGTTTTCTTTTGATTAAATAATCATTTCCCTTCTGATGTAGTATATTCAGTTTTTCTGGGTAGGCTTTATAGTTGTATTCCTTCTCCTTTGCATTCTGGAATGTCATATTCCAAGCCCTCCTCTCCTTTAATGTGATAGATGCAAAATCTTAGATCATCTGAACTGTGGTTCCACATTGAATGATTTATTTTTTGTTTCTTGAAGTATTTTCTTTTTGATCTCAGTGCTCTGTAATTTTGACTACAATATTTCTGGGAGTTCTTGTTTGGAGATCTCTTTCAGGAGATGATATGTGAATTTTTTCCATTTTCATTTTACCTTCTGCTTCTAGGTTATTAAGGCAGTTTTCCTCTCATTTCTTTTCTGTTTTTTTTTTCTTTACTGCTCTTGTAGGATTTTTAAATCCTTCATAAGCTTTTTAAAGGAATTTTTGTTGAATATATTTACAACTCATTATTTTTCCTTTGAGACTTTGCTTATAGTTGTGTTCTGATTTTATGACTTGGTCTTTCCTCTAACTGTAGTATCTTTCTGTCATCATTTTTTTTTCGGTCTGCTCATTTCTCCTGACCAGTTCCTGACTTTTCACTTTAATTTTATTAGGCCCTGATCCTGGTGTGGAAAATACCATCCCAAGTATTAAGGTTTTTGTGCCACTTTTTTTCAGAGCTAGTTCTGGGGATCAGTAAAGTTTTGTGCCTCTAAGATGGTATGATACAAGGACAGGTATGGTCACCATTCTCCTGGCCTGAGTTATAGCCTGCATAGAACAGGACTTTTCTCCTGAAACTAAAAGTGCTAATGATTTTTTTCAGCCTGGGACTACAAGTACTAGCTCATTTTTTTACTTGCAATAGAGATGAGGACCTTTGGTTCCTCGTGTGCAACCACAAAGGGAAAATATGTCTGGTAGAAACAAGAATGATGGAACAGTGAGAGATAGCAAAAACCATGTAGTCTGATCTTTTTTGTTTTGTGAGTGATAAAGGTAAATGAAGTTAAATAATTTGACAATGAACATACAGTGGCAGGAGGACGAGGAATATGTCAGATCTCTAAGTTTTTCTTTGTTAATGTCCTGAACTTCATAAATTTCTATTAAATAGAGAATTAACTATTCTGTTTGTATAGTTCTCTATTCTCCCAATATTGAAGCAATGCAAATGATATTAAATAGTATTGTGCTCTGTGATGTTTGGTTTAGCTTCATTAATAAAAAAAATTTGTAGAGGCATTTGAAATTGTCCTTTGTGTTTTTGCTAATTTAAAGTCTTACTGGATCCATTCTGAAGCAGACTTAGTATTTTAGAGTGGGACATATTGACAGTCTTGTCTGAAAGAAGCATGACAGGATAATAAACATTTCTACTACCTTAGGGTTTTCAGACTGCACCTGAAAGCATTCTTCAGGAACACAAGGAATTTTCTTAAAATTAAGATCTTAGAGTCATCTTCATTGGTGGATTAAAGATGAGGATAGAATAGAATTTAGTGATCTTAAAAACAAATTTATTCTTTTAATAATTTGTCATATGGATAAAACATCTTTGATAGGTTCCCTGGTCAACCCTTCCCCTGGCATATACAAGTGGAGCAGCCTTTAATTTTCCAGTACAGCATGTAAGAATTTGGATCAGTTCTTAAATATTTTGACTAGTTAGGACATTTAAACTTAGTTAGATCTATGGTACTTCAGTCAATGAAACTTACTTGGATGTATGAGGCAAACATTCTTTTACCATTACTTCCTTCTAGGAATTATATCTAAATTTCTAGATTATTAGTATAGAACTGATGATCATAACAAAAATAACAACTGATATTTTTATGACACTTCCAAGTTTGTGAATTGGTTTATGCACACTATTTCATTTAGGCAGGTAAGCAAGTATGCAAAAAGTATTTATTCAATGCTTACTATGTTCCAAACACTGTGCTAAGTGCTGGTGATAAAATATTATAAAAAAATAAAGATAGTCCCAACCTTTAAAGAACTTATATTCTAATAGTGGAAGATGCTACATAAAAGAGAACTCAAAGCATTATCAGGAATGGAAATGGGAAGAATAAAATCACATTAAGGCATGAGAACAAAATTCAGGATATTTAAAAGTGTAGGAGGAAGGGCTTTGAAGCCTGGGTGACCTGAACCTGTCCTCCAAATAGACTATAGAAGGAAATCCACAAATGGGAGAATAGATTTAGAATTATGAGAGGATAATATACCAGTGTGGTAAGTCCTCTGTTATTGAGGTTCAGTTTAACCAGACCCTAGAATTAATGTGAAGAAGTATTAGAAAATCAGAACAGGCTGAGGACTACAACTCACTCTAGAATCTTTCTCCCCATTTTACACATAGTGAAACTAATGCTTAGAGAAGTTAAATGACTTTCCCCAGATCACATAGGTAACATTAGACTAAAGCAGAATTTGAATGTAGAACTTCTTGACAAAATCTAGCTCAATGCTTGGAGTACTTTGAGTTGTGGTTATTAAACTACTTTAGGAATACAAACACCAGTGAAAGGGATGCCAAAGGAAGAAACTAAACAAAATTTCAGTAAGGGATTTTCATGATTCCTGCAAGAAGCCAATATGCCCTGCAGATAATCAGACATATGGCTGATTGTCTATGTGTCCTAAGATTCTAGTGCCCTCTAAGGGGTGCCAGATGGTCAAAGTAGCAGCTAAATAGAAAATTTGTTGTTATTCATCTGTCCATCAAGAATCAGTGACAGTATTTATTGGGTTCACACTTTGTGAATAAACCTGTCCAAAACACTGTGAGAATATGAAAAAGGAGTAGAAAACATTGCCCCGGCCCTCCAGGAATTTACTCTTATATGGAATATAGTAAAAAAAAAAACAACAAACAAGCAAGTTTGAATGCATGTGTACAATGCTCTCTTTATCTTTTCTATTTAGACTTCAATATTTCAATGGACTGATAATCTTATCTGTTTCAAACAGTGAAGATTTCAACCCTATCATGCCCTCTCATTATATGAGTCTTATCTATTTCTATCTGTAAATCATTTATGGAGGATCCACCTCTCATGCTGGAGGCAGTCATTTCATTCCTTTAATCTTTCATGAAACACTTGAGATGTTCATCTGTTATCCCTCACTTTCACTACATTTTCTGCCATATACACCACAAATGATCTCTTATTCTACTTGTTTACAAGTCAACATTGGAAATGCACTGCCATCTGCTTATATTTCTCATGGATATTTTCAGTGATCTGCATTTGAAATTCTTCTGAGATGACAGTGTTCCATGTTCATATCAATAAAGCACATTGGCAAAATTATGGTATTGGAGGGTAGAGTTTTTGTGGTAGTGTGCTATTTGAAATCATTACAAGCACGATGTCATCTCTAATATATGATCACTTTTTCCTATTCACTTTTAAGCCTAGTTCAGTATCTATCTAAAATACATTACTTATAGACTAACTTAGTGAGATTTCCATTCAATACTATATTCAAAGCAGTATGTATTACATACCTACTTTTTTTTCCCTTTTGTGGATGACTTGGCTCCTTTCTTTTGAATGACTTAATGCTTCACTGAGAAAGCTTTATAATAATATAATATATTTGTAATATAACCATCCTGGCGTGGGAAATGGATAATGACAGTCTATACACACAAGCTGGTAACTAGCATTTGACAGTTACTCCACTGCGCAAGCCAGGAAAAATTAGGGTTTGAAAGGTACTTTACTGTGGGCTCTTTCTTGGGGTTGTAAGGGTGAAAAGGGGTTTTATGGGTTCAATATATTATGGTCACCAGAGGATTGAACTATTGTCCATCCTCAATTAAGAATAATCTCAATTCAAAATTGACTTTTATGGAAGTTTATTTTCATGAGAAGAGAGAGAGGAAGTAAGGAAATAAGAATCTATCCCACTAATTAATACAGGTAGATCTTAACCCTCAGCCAAGGGTTAAAGGGCCTGAGGCCTGGAGGTGAATGGAGCAAACTTCATTCACAGAGTCTATAAAAAGAAGTTTCTTAATAGAAGTTCGGGAAGATTCATCTTTAAACTCACCACATGGAACAGTCTCAGTCACAAACCAGCAAAGCTCCCTCAGGTCCCCTTCACAAAACCAGAAGCCTTCTCACTCACTCAACTCCCTCTTTTAAAGGGGTCACTTATGCGTCACTTCCAGTGCCTTCCTCTAGCCTGCGTGTCCAATCACAATAGATGATTCTCATAGAAGGCCTAGGGAGCAGGGCAGTTGATTCTTATTCGTCACTCACTCTAGTACACATGGGTTAGGACCTTCCAAGATTGGTGGTACTCTCACCTTTGGTGATTAAATGTAAAGATTGGAAGTGTAGACTTAATCTAATTATCACAATCCCCCCTGTGATCATTTGGGAGACTGGTCTCCCCAGTTGATAATATGACAAAATCATCTTGTACCCCTAAAGTTCTAACTACAATAGTAGAGATAAGAGGGAAGTAGAAGAGATAGAAAGAGAGAGAGCAAAACCAATGTTTTGCTAGGTGCATTGACAAAAAGCCAATTAGGGGGCAATCCCCTTTGGAATAAGAGTTTACAATTCAAATAATTGTGTTCAATCCCCTCAAGTTCAATTAGTTTCACCCCAAAGTTCATTTTGGATAGTCTCGATTCAGTGTAGATTTCTGTAGGCATGTTTTATGGATCGTCTTGATTCAGAGTAGGTCTCTGCAGGTAAATAGTCTATTCTCTGGTTTCAAAGAGTTAGCAAACTTCTTTTTCTGAAAAAAATTTCTAGAACAAAATTTTAAGGCTTGGATTTTTATAAAAATACAATCCCCCCCCAGAAAGGGTGTTTAAAAAGGAAACACCCAGATCAGCTCAGAATACATTGTTGAGTTATGGGGTGTGTGAGTCAATTATCAAAAGAAAAACCAAAAATATAAGAAAATTAAATTATGGGAGAAATAAAAATTCAAAATAAGCATCAAAATATCAAAAATCTATGTATGTCAATTTTTTAAGTAAACAAGAATAAATTCATAATAGGCCCTTGTATTAGGGTCCAATTAAAATAAATTCTGTACCATAAAATCTGTAAACAAAATGCAGTAATGTTGCACTTACCTATTGGCAGCTAAGACTACAGCAAGTTGCCTTATCATGAGAGAAAAAAGAGCTAGATTTTTATGTAAAAGGGAAATGTACATTTACTGCTCTGATTTTGCTTCATTCTCAGGGATAGGGAAGCTAGAATGATGATGGCCAACCTTCAGTTCTCAACTGGCAGTGTAATACGAAGCGTCCTACGACTTAACATATGTCAAGCATTGCAACTTCGAGTCTTATACTAGGATCAAGTCCTTTAGTATTGGCATAAAAGTTCAACAATCCTACTCGGATTGGTATGGCCTTTTTTTTTGATGTTATGCTCCATATCACTGTGTAATTTCTCATCAATCCCAATGGGACTGGTTGGTCTCCATGACCTTGTGCTTCTTGCACTGTATTTATAAAGTGCTTCATGCACTGCATAAGGGCTATGTTGTTCCCTTCTTTTGGAATCAGACAGAATCATTAACCATAGTCTTATAATATTTAAGAATAAATGATAGGTTTCCATAGTCTAAAGCTTTTGAGTATGCATTATTATAGCAAATATATTTTAAACTTAGAGTACTGCAGAATAAAAAAATAATATTGATTATATGTATTTTAAATATAAGCAATTTTAAAAAAGGAATAAAATCAAATATTCTATTAGAAAAGTTAAAGGCAATAGCAAAATAAAAATTCAGGAATTCAATGTGTTCCCAAAAATGGTGTCCACTTTTCTATGGACTATTATCTCCAATGCATATGACATTTGAAAAAATCTATCAACTCATGAATACTTGTCAGAAGTTCTACAGATGTAGCAAATCTTTCAACCTTGGCTGAGATATTTTTAACAAAGTCTATTACTACCATCATTCCAAAATGTGGCAGAGGACCCCAGAAAAAAATCCTCTGTACTATTGAAGAAAACTCTTTTTTGGGTCTAAAATGTCACAAGGAATTTAGATCATTCTGGGTGAAATTACACTTACCAAAGAGTGAGCTGATCACCCCTTCCCCACACAATCTACTACACCAGAGTCAAAGAGAGGGCTGGAGTAATCAAAATTTTATGGGGCTGACTGACCACAGATTTATCACTAAGGGCAGTTCAAGGCCTTGGAGGTGAGAGATGGGACCCAAAGTTGAAGAGCCCAGAGCCTGGGCAGCAGAGTGCAGAGAATGGACAGAAACAAAACTGGTCACAGGAAAGGTAGCAGGGGCTGGAAAAAAGCTTCAGGGCAAAATGCTTTTAAGTATACTACAGAAAGAATTGCCTGCCCTTCCCACTCAGGCTTCTGGCTGGGAAGGGACAATAGTAACAAGGCAAAGCCCTGCTAGACAGAAGCTAAGAAAGCAATGTCCACCAATATACAGGAACCACAACCCACAAGTAGCAAAAGAAATAAGCTGCAGCAAAAACAGCTTTTGTCCCTGGATAATTTCTATGGAGAAAAAAGAGGAAAATAGAGAAGCAATAGCAGAGAGTGACAAACAAGCAAAAACATCCAAACTTTCTAAGAAAAAGTGGAAATTGGACACAAGTTCTCAAGGAACTGAAAGAGGAGTTCAAAAATGAAGTAAGAAAGACAGAATAAAAATGGGAAGGAAAGTGAGAAAAAGAAATGAAAGTAATTCAAGAAGAAAATAAAAGCTTAAAAAACAAAATTGCCCACATGGAAAAAGAGGCACAGAATCAAATGAAGTAATAATCAAATTGAGATCAGAATTGACATGCATGAAAACAGCATAAACAAAACCAAAATCAAAAGATCATAGATGATATTCAATCTTTAAAGACTTGAGTTGGGCATTTAAACATTAATGATCTCGCAAGACAGCAAAAATTAATAAAGAAAAATCTAAAGAATGTCAAAATAGAAGGAAATATGAAACATCTCACTGAAAAGATAAGTAACTTAGAAAACAGATCTAAGAGAGACAAGTGAAGAATCCTTGGTCTATTGTAAAGCCTGGAAAAAATAAATGTCTTGAAATCATATTAAAAGAAATTATCCAAGAAAACTGCGGTGATATTCTTGAATAAGAGGGAAAAATAGACATTGAAAGAGTCCAAAGATCACTCCTTACATTATATCATTGAAAGACAATGCCCAGGAATGTAATAGCCAAATTCAAGAACTTCCAGGTCGAGGAGAAAATATTGTAAGTAGCCAGAAACAGACAATTCAGATAACAAGGAGACCCAGTCAAGATTATATAACATCTTTCAGCCTACACACTAAAGGATCTGAAGGCTTGGAATATGGTATTCAGGAAGGCAAGAGAATTGGGTCTACAATGAAGAATCATCTACCCATCAAAACTGATTAAATAATTTCAAGGCAAAGTAAAGATTTCCAAGAATTCCTAAAGAAAAAAGAAGCATAACTAAATGGAAAATTTGGTGTCCAAATACAAAATTCAAAAGAACCATAAAAAGGTAAACAAGAAAGAGGGGAAAAACTTTTAAGAGCTTCAGTAAGGTAAAATTAATTATATTTTCATGTGGAAAAATTATATCTGTAACTCTTAAAAACTTTTCATTATCATAGTAGAAAGAAGAATAATATTCATAGGCAGAGATTGTGGTACTAAGTTGTTATGATGCTATGTAAAAATGTGAGGGAATAGAGCATGGTACTAAGAGAAACTTGAAGGAAGAAGAAAAATAGGAAAAATTATAACACATAAAAAGACTCATGGTATGGGGGGAGTGTGGAAATACTATTATAAAAAGGGGAGGAAGAAAGTGGTATTACATAATACTTAAAACTTACTCTCAGGAGAATCAGTTCTGAGAGGGAAAAGCAGCTGGATTTATTGAGGTATATAATTCTATCTTACTCTTCAGGGAAGTTGAAAGGGAATAATGAAGGGAGGGTTGGGGCAGAGAGTATTAAAAGGGAGGTAAAGGTAATGGGGAGAAATTAATAGACCTTAAAGAAAAGTAAGAGGGGAATAAGAATGTAGAGGGTGGAAGGAAAGTAAACTAAGTATGGGAAAAATGGGGACTGATTAAAAGCAAAACACTTGTGTAGAAAGAAACAGTGAAAGAAGAAAGGACAGGAATAAAAGAGGAAATCAAAATGTTGGAGAATAAAGAGGTGGTAATCATAACTCTGAATGTGAATTGGATGAACTCACCCATAAAGCAGAAGTAAATCACAGAGTGGATTAGAAATCAAAATTCTACCATATGTTGTCTGCTAGAAACACACATGAAGCAGGTAGAAACACACAGGGGAAAGGTAAGAGGCTGGAGCAAAATTTATTGTGCATCAACTGAGAAAAAGAAGACAGGAGTCTCAATAATGAAATCTGACAAAGCCAAAATAAAAATAGATCTGATTAAAAGAGAAAAGGAAGATAATTACGTCCTCATAAAAGGTAATATAGACAATGAAGAAATATCAGTACTCAATATATATGCACACAATGGTATGTTATCCTGATTTTTAAAGAATAAACTATTGGAGCTAAAGGAGGAAATAGATAGTTAAACTATACAGGGAGACTTTAAACTTCCTCTACCAGATCTAGATACATCAATTCAGAAAATAAATAAGAAAGAAGTAAGAGATGTGAACGAAATCTTAGAAAAATTAGAGTTAATAGATATATAGAAAAAAATAAATAGGGAAAAAAGGAGTACAACTTCTTTTCAGAAGCACATGGTACATTCACAAATATTGACCATTTACTAGGGCATAAAAATAATGCAAACAAAGGCAAAAAAGAAGTAATAATAAATACAACTTTTTCAGATCATAATATAATAATATTATAATCAGTAAAGGAGGGGCAAATCAAAAATTAATTGGAAATTAAATAATATGATTCTACACAAGTGGTTGGTTAAAGAACAAACCACAGAAACAATTACAGATTTCATTGAAGAGAATGACAATGAGGAAACAACACATCAAACTCTATGGGATACAGCCAAATTAGTACTCAG
Organism: Gracilinanus agilis; assembly: GCF_016433145.1. Lineage (NCBI taxonomy): Eukaryota > Metazoa > Chordata > Mammalia > Didelphimorphia > Didelphidae > Gracilinanus > Gracilinanus agilis. The sequence goes on along the minus strand of NW_025380363.1, from coordinate 1,211 downwards.
GGGAAAATTTATTCCCTGAGTGCTTATATCAACAAATCAGAGAGGTAAGAGGTCGATGAATTGGGCTTACAAATTAAAAAACTATAAAGAGAACAAATGAAAAGTCCTCAGATAAACTAAATTGAAAATCCTAAAAACCAAATGCAAAATTAATAAAATTGGAAGTAAAATAACTATGGAACTAATAAATAAGATTAACAGCTGGTACTTTCAAAAAATAAGAAAAACAGATAAAGTACTGGTTAATCTAATAAAAAAGGAAAGAAGAAAATCAAATTAACAGTATCAAAGATAAAAAGGTTAATCTCACCTCTAATGATTAGAAAATAAGGGTAATTATTAAGAACTATTTTTCTTATTATATGGCAATAAATATGATAATCTAGGTGAAATGGGTGAATATTTACAAAAATGTAAACTGCCTAGATTAAAAAAAGAGGAAAGCGAATACTTAAAAAACCCAATTTCAGGTTTCCAGGTTAAGATGGCGGCAGAGTAAGAAGCAGCTCTTAACCTCTCCTGACCGAAACACACAAAACTCCTCAAGGGGACATAAAAACAAGTCCAGACGAACGGAGGAACCCCACAACAGGGCACAGTGTGGAAGGTACGTGGAATCGAGGCATTTCCATGCTATAAAGGGCTCTCACTAAATCGCGGGCTGAGCAACCGCCCCACCCCCACCCCCTCCACACACAACACCTGTAGCTCCGAAGCCAGCTAAAAAGAAATAGAGCAAGTTTGGGGCACCCATTGAGTCATTGGCAGCTCCGGGACCTGCTTCTGAGAGCAGCAAGACTTAGGACCCCATTAAGCCAAAAAAGGCACCCGAAATCTGAGCACGAGGGAGCAGGACGCAGGGCGCACAAAGCAGGCTGAGCAGAGCGCAGGCACTGCGGAGGTGTGGGTGGAGGCAGACACAGCCAGGAACTAAAGCCTAAGTGGGGAACCAGTGCAGACGGGTATTCGACTGTGGAAGTAGCTCCCTGAGACTTGTAAAGGAACCTCCTGCAGAGGATCAAGCAAGGGAGTCCACCAGGGGGCTTGACCTTGGAAAAAACTAGAACTCAGACCTCAGGAGCCAATAGATCTCTGACAGACACTAAGTGTGAGGATAAACCTGAGAAGCTGCTGGGCTAATGATGGCTAATCAGTCACAGGAAGTTCAGAAGAGAAAGAATAATAACAAAAAAAAGAAGTCTTTAACACTC
>NW_025380362.1:0-8031 GCF_016433145.1 Gracilinanus agilis | reverse complement strand
TATATATATATATATATATATTACTTTCATCAGTTGGTTCAATATGACCTACCTTTTCATGTTCAAAACATTTGATTTCTCTTTCCTTAGAGTATATTAAACATATCAAATATAAATTACTTTAAAAATATCATTGGGAAAGATTTCATGAGAATACACTCTTTTTCCACATTCATTAAGTAATTAATAAGTTATCTTTGTTTGACTTCTTTATCTTGAAAACCATATTGTTGGTTTTTGATTTTGTTTCAAATCCCTCCCTCTCTCACTCCCTGGAGATGGTAATGCTCATGAATCATAATTACTTTTTTCTATGAAAATTACCCTTGCTTTATGTCAATTACTCTTCACATAGTTGTGTCAATATTTTATTTTAATTAAATTACATTCATCTATATGATTTTCAATCTATACATGAAATATGTTATATATTTCCAATATATGAATTACCAGAGTTCAGAATTTAATGAAATTATAGGTGGTAAAGAAAAATAGCAACATAAATGTTATAACTTTTAGGGCCAATTTATTCATACATAGACGTATTTATCAATTCTTTGACCTATCTATAGATACATACTTATTATTATTATTATTATTATTATTATTATTATTATTATTATTATTCCTATTGACTCCCAGAGGAGCATAGGGCTGCAACCATCTCACGCCAATGGACTCTGTTCTGGGCAACTACCCCCAAATGGGCCCATGTCACTCTGACGGTCCCTGTCTCGTTCTTGGCAGATCTCTGCCAGGTCTGCCATCTGATGTCCAAGATGTGACACAGACACCCATCAACAAAGACCTGGAGTTTGTTGGCTTCTGCCAGCATGCGTCATGGACTCTGTTGGAGAGCAATGTTCCAGACTAGGCGATCCTTGGTTTTGGCGGTTTAATGAGGTTGCAGTTTCTTTAGCAAGTGAGATTTTTACGGGGTGAGTTTGCTAGCCTCACGCCCAACCCTCCTCCTTTTTCAGCCGGGCTTGGGACCGTCCTTGGCGGAGTTGATACATACATATATATAAACATATTATATGTATATATTATTTTCCATAGAGTAGATAGAATATATGAATAAGATATGAGTATAAAATTCTTTTATATTTTTCCTTAAAAATATTCCTTGGTAGTCCTAGTTTTCTTCCTATATCTCTGGTGATGGCTCACCTATATCTGGCTATGTCCGAGTCCTCAAATTTTCTATTATGTTTTCTGCCAAAATGAAGAACATAGTCATTCATTATTATTATATTCAGCAAATGCCATATTTTTCAGTTAATTTGCTCATTGTTACTAGTGGTGGTTATTAAAATAAATAAAAGTGATAATGAGGATATCTTCTTAAGTTAGAATATTTTTCCATGGTTACATAATTCATGATTCCCCCCTCATCATACCCCTTTTTCCTCTCCACTCCTGAAGCTGAGAAGCAGTTCCATTGGGTTTTACATGTATCACTGTTCACAACCTATTTCCATGTTATTCATATTTGCCGTAGAGTGACCTTTCAGCATCAAAATTCTAATCATATCTCTATCAAACTAAATGATCTATCATATATTTTTTTCTGCGTTTCTGTTTCCACAGTCCTTTCTCTGGATGTGGGTAGCATTCTTTCTCATAAATTCCTCAGAATTGTCCTGGGTCATTGCATTGCTGGTAGTAGAGAAGTCTATTATATTCAATTGTGCTATAACATATCAGTCTCTATGTATAATGTTCTCCTGGTTCTGCTCCTTTTGCTCTGCATCAATTCCTGGAGGTCTTTCCAGTTCATATGGAATTCCTCTGGTTCATTATTCCTTCAGCACAATAATATTCTAGTCGCCATCATATACCACAAATTATTCAGCCTTTCCTCAATTGATGGATACCCTCTCATTTTCAATTTTTTTGCCACCACAAAGAGCTTGAAATGCTATTTTTTTTAAAGTGAGTAAATAAAAATGTGGAACTGAATTCAAATTTGTATTAACTTACCACACAGAAGTTAATTAAATTAATAATCCTTATTTTCCTCATCTGTAAAATATAGAAAATAATAGTACACATTACAGGGCTATTGCAAAGCTCAGACAAGGTAATCTATTTATCTCTACAAAGTTTAAAGTCCTCTGTAATTGTATTTGTGTTATTACTATCAATTGAGAGATATCAGTGCCTTTTTAAGGATGTTTCATTAATAGAAATAATTTCTGGAGATTGCATTAAGTGAAAAAATTTATTCACCCCAGGTCTTCAAATTTTACTATATCAGACTAATGCTAGTTTTAAAGGAAAAATATATTCATTCATCAATTCATTTTTTTAATGATTACTCTGCACTGGTTGATGTATGCTTTTATGTGTCAAGGATTTGAGGATACCATTGACAAAAAGCATCATGATTTCTTCACCTATAATGATATGTGTTGTTAGTTTTAAATATATGTTGTCAATTTTGTTAGGATTTAATCTAGGCCCAAAATGAAAGTGTTCATTCTTTCAGCATATTTATCTCACTTACCTATCCATTGTGTGCATAATGCTAAGAGCAATACTAATTGATCAGAAAGTTTGTGTTTCTTTTGCAATTGATAACAAGTGATAACACTTTTATAATTTCCTTTTTCAACAGCATTGTAACACCCAGAAACTGAATAAATCTTTTCACTTCAAAAATCAGAACTAAGAACAATGTACAGAAATTATAGGGAGGCAGATCCAGAATTAATAAAGTGAATATGAACTGTAATCCAAGTTTTCCTATTTTTAAAAATCCTTATCTTTCATCTTAAAATCAAAAATGTATATTTGTTCAAAGGCAGAAGAACAATAAAGAGTAGGCAAGAGGAATTACATGACTTGCTCAGGGTCCCATTGCTAGGAATGTGTTAATGGAAATTTGGGGTCCTTGGTCTTAATATCAAGATCTGTGATATAAACTTCCTGTGGATGCTTAGGGGACTTGAGAACTACATTTCCCATTATTCCTCTTACATAGGAAGTGTGATTACATAGACAGAAGTATAAGACTCCTGATGTGATTGGGAGACACTCTCTTTCATATGAAGCAGCCAGGTGGACAGAAGGTAATGGCAGGTGGTTTGAATTAGATCTTATCAGGTACATGGCCTTCTTAATTACCAATATGCCTTTAAATAACCTATTAATACTTTTGAATATATCCATCTATATCAATATTATTCGTAACAAGAAGGATATGATGATAGATTTGATCCAAGGACCTCTTTACTCTGAACATGGCTCTCAGTCAATTGAGTCATCTAACTGCTCACTAAACCAAGATTTTCAGCAGTTGAATGATTTGTTTCCTAAGGCTCAATAAAATTCAAGATTACAAAATATGATTATTATTCAATTCTCTGAGATGATATAGAGATAATTTAAGGCTCTGGATTGGAGATTGGATTAGGTGACTTCTAAAATCCCTTCATCTATAAGATTCTATAGATTTTTGTACAACTATTATTATAGCAATGAGATTTAGACTGATATATTTAAGTTAGTATATTTAAAGACAGTCATATTATATACCCAATATAAATAATCTGCATACATAATGATGAAAAGTTTAGTCATAGCAACTCGCAAATTTCTAATAACCAAGTTCTTGAATGGTTTGAATCTATGATAGTTGAAGGGCAAGAACTAATACCAATTAAATCATAGAAAGTTGTAAAGTAATACTTAATACATTTGACTGAATAAAATTGCATCTAGGATGATATATTTCTATAATGGCCTAACTATAAAAGATAGATCTGATAGGATGACAGATATATAGTTTCATCTGTGGTTGGTGGTGATTCAAGAATGCTAGAAGGATGAGTCAAATAGTGGTATTGCTGGATCAAAAAGTATGCATTCTTTTATAGACCTTTGGGCACAATTCCAAATTGTCCTCTAGAATGGTCAAATCAATTCACAACTCCACCAGCAATGCATCAGAGTCCCTATTTTGCGACATTCCCTCTAACATTTTATATTTTCTTTTACTGTAATATTAGCCAGTCTGATAGGTGTGAAGTGTTATTTCAAAATTGTTTTAATTTGCATTTCTCTAATTAAGAGAGATTAGGGACATTAAAAAAATTAACTGGGTTTTAAACTGAAGACAAGTCAGCAATGTGACATAACAGCCAAAATCATCATGCATAATAAGGTGCATGTATCCAGAAAAAGAGACTTTCTCTTGGATAGGATATTCTATATCTAGAGTATTGAGTTCATTTCTGATTGCCACATTTTATAAAAATGAGTTATAGATTATCATGATGAAGGGAATAAGGAAGTTACCTCACAGCTAAAAATTGTTCTCTTATACCAGCTCTGACACATATGGGTGGCATGATCCTGGACAAGTGAATAGATCTTTTAGTGGTATAGGACAGTGATGGGCAAACTCTGGCCTGCTAGCCAGATGAGGCCCCCTGAAATGTTATTTTTAAAAAAAATTTTATAAAGTTTATTAATAATCACTTGAAGTAGAAGGAATAAAAAAGAAATAGAAGTAAAAACTAGTCCTAATTATCTAACAAAATTAAAACCACATGAGCAAGTCCTCCTGCTTCTTGCCTTACCTCACCTCCATAGTCTGCAATCATTGAAAAAAGAGCGAAAGGCAGGGCTACACAAAATTCACATTCTCCCTACATCAGCATGTAATGTGAGAAGGAAAGTGGATTGCTGGGAACTGTAGTTTGGAGGTTCAGATTCCAATTACACAATCCCCCTGTGATTCCCATGGAAAACGAGCATGTAGAAATCTCCCAGATTTACATGCCTCGTTTCCCCAGGGAATCAGTACACATAACCAACTTATATCACTAGAGATCTTTAACTAGACGTACATATAATATTGCACTTTCTAAGGGGAAATTACAATAATTTGCGGATAAAAAGGAAATAAAAGAGAAAGAGAACAAAACTAATGATGGCTAGGTGCATTGACAAAAAGCCAATTAGGGAGCAGTCCCCTTTGGCATAAGAGTTTACATTCAAAATAAATGCATTCAATCCCCCACAGTTCAATTTCACTATACCCCAAAGTTCATTATGGATCTTTTGGTGCAGTGTGAGGTTTCTGCAGGCATCTCCATGGTGCCTTCTCCAGTTCACTTTCTTGATTCCGGGAGGTAGCAAGTTTCTTATCCTAAAATTACTCTCAAACATGAAAAATTTTTGTAAGTCTAGAATTATATGTCAGTTGTACAGGAGCCTCATAACAAACTTATGTTATGCGTGTTTTTATTATCCTTGTGTTATAGGTGAATAGACTAAGACTCAGGGAAATGATTAAATATTTTTTTAGGTTAAAACAGCTAGTCACAATGTGAGGTAGGATTTGAACTGATCTTCCCAACTACAGGTTTAATGCTTTCTCTGCTAAGCCATGCTATTATAGACATTGGCAGTAAAGGACAAGCATTCTTTGGCTTTATAGAAGGCATTGCCCAAGGCGATAGGGTTCTGTGTACTTTTAAAAAACAAGTTTGGGGGGGGCATCTGGGGTAGCCCAGTAGACTGAGAGTCAGGCCCAGAGATGAGAGGTCCCAGGTTCACCTCTGACCTAAGACACTTCCCAGCTGTGTGACTCTGGTCAAGTCACTCCACTCCTATTGTCCAGCCCTTACCCCTTTTCTGCCCCAGAACCAATACACAGCATTGAATCCAAAATGGAAGGCAAGGGTTTAAAAAACAAAACAAAACACAAGATTCGGGCACTGTGTTCAGTGGAGGTGATGGAAGATACTTCTTTTGAGCAGAGTATTTTGCTGCTCTTTGCATTACTGTTAAATTAACTGGATACAGATGGTGGACTATGGAGAAGAGAATAAGGAAGGAGGGGAGGAAAGAAAGTAATGTGAGGATGGAGAAAAGGGGCACTGATTAAAAGCAGAACAGTAGTGTAGAAAGAAATAGAGAAAGAGGGTCAAGACTAAAAGAGGAAATAAAAATTATGAGGAATACACAGGAGGTAATCATAACTCTGAAAGTGAATGGTATTGACTTATCCATAAAATGGAAGCAGATAGAAGAGTGGATTAGAAACCAAAATCCTACTATATGTGGTCTACAAGAAACACAGATCAGGCAGGTAGACACACACAGGCTAAAAGTAAGAGGCTGGAACAAAATTTATTGGGTATTAACTGAGGAAAAGAAGGCAAGATTTGCAATCGTGATATCTGACAAAGACAAAGTAAAAATAGATCCGATGAAAAGAAATAAGGAAAGGAATTACATCCTCATAAAAGGCAGTATAGACAATGAAGAAATATCAGTAATTGACATGTATGCACCAAATGGTATATAGCATCCAGATTTTTAAAGGAGAAACTATTGGAGTTTAAGGAGGAAATAGATAGCAATGCTATGAGGGAGACCTCAATCTTCTTTTATCAGATCAAGAAATATCAAACAAAAAAATAAGTTAGAAAGAAATAAGATATGTGAATGAAATCTTAGAAAAATTAGAATTAATACATATATGGAGAAAAGTAAATAGGGATGAAAAGAATATTCCTTCTTTTCAGCAGCACGTGTTAAATTCCCTAAGACTGATCATGTACCAGGCCACAAAAACATTGCAAACACACACAAAATAGCAAAAATAATAAATACAACTTTTTCAGATCATAATGCAATGAAAATTTTAATTAGTAAGGGTACATGGAGAGACAAATAAAAAATTAATTAGAAACTATATAATTAGAGTCTCTAAAACTGGTTGGTTAAAGAACAAATCATAGAAACAATTATTTCAATAAAAAGAATGGCAATAAGGATACAACATATTAAAATTTTTGCAACTCTGCAAAAGCAGTACTTAGAGGAAAATTTATATTCCCAAGTGCCCATATTAATAAAAAAGAGAAAGACAAGATTAATGAATTGGGCATACGACTAAAAAACTAGAAAAAGAACAAATTAAAAACCCTCAGATGAAGACCAAATCCTAAAAATCAAAGGAGAAATTAATACAAATGAAAGTAAAAGAACTATTGAACTAATAAATAAGAGTAGGTGCTGGTATTTTGGAAAAAAAAGTATTGGTTAATCTAATTAATAAAAAGAAAGGAGAGGGGGTTCCGGGTTAAGATGGCGGCAGAGTAAGAAGCAGCTCTTAACCTCTCCTGACCGAAACACACAAAACTCCTCAAGGGGACATAAAAACAAGTCCAGACGAACGGAGGAACCCCACAACAGGGCACAGCGTGGAAGGTACGTGGAATTGAGACATTTCCAGGCTAAAAAGGGCTCTCACTCAATCGCGGGCTGAGCAACCGCCCAACCCCCACCCCCTCCACACTCACCTATAGCTCAGAACCCAGCTAAAAAGAAATAGAGCACGTTTGGGGCACCCATCGAGTCATCGGCAGCTCCGGGACCTGTTCCTGAGAGCAGCAAGACTTAGGACCCCATTAAGTCAAGAACGCACGCGAAATCTGAGCGCGCGGGAGCAGAGAGTGGAAGCTGGACGCAGAGTGCAGGCTGAGCAGGGGCGTGGGTGCCAGCTGAGCAGAGGCGTGGGTGGAGGCAGACACAACCAGGAACTAAAGCCTAAGTGGGGAACCAGTGCAGACGGGTATACGACTGTGGAAGTAGCTCCCAGAGACTTGTAAAGGAACCTCCTGCAGAGGATCAAGCAAGGGAATCCACCAGGGGGCTTGACCTTGGAAAAAACTAGAACTCAGACCTCAGGAGCCAATAGATCTCAGACAGACACAGAGAGCGAGGATAAACCTGAGAAGCTGCTGGGCTAATGATGGCTAATCAGATACAGGAAATTCAGAAGAGAAAGAATAATAACAAAAAAAAGAAGTCTTTAACACTCGACAGCTTTTACACAGAGAAAATCCAGACAACCTAGCAAACAGAGGAGGAGAACAAACAACCATCCAGACCCTCCCCAAATAAGGAAAACTCCTCACAAGCTATGGAAGAGTTCAAATCTGAGATTTTGAGGAAAATGGAAGAGATCTGGCAAGAAAATAACAGCTTAAAAGGTAGAATCTTGCAACT
>NW_025380361.1:0-7893 GCF_016433145.1 Gracilinanus agilis | reverse complement strand
TATATATATATATAGGAATATAGATTCTGAAGCAGAAGGTAAGGATTTAAAAAAAGAATCTATGATATTCCAGGCACTTTGCTAAGCTCTAGGGATGTAAAGACATAAATAAAATAGCTGCTGCTCTCAACAATCTTAAATATAAAAAGATAAAAAAATAACAGTGTACAAGTAAAGAACACTGACTCTGGGCTCATAGGACCTGGATTCTACTGCTTACTACCTTTGTGACCTTGAACAATCCACTTAACCTCTTGGACCTCAATGAGAGAGTCGGAGTAGAAAGCTTCTGAAATTCAGTCCAAATCTAGATCTATGAGCCAATGTGTTCATATAAGTAAAGTAATTTGCAAGTTGAGAGTGGCCTGGAGAAATCATGAAAGATTCATTGAGGAGGTGAAACTTAGCTGAGTAGCAAAAGAATTAGGAACAGATCTAAGGGCATTCTAAGAATGTGGGACCGCTTATGCAACCATCTAGAACTTGACACTGAAATGTTGTCATCAGGTTGTTGCAAGCAATATAGACAACATAAGCAGAAGTAATGTTAAATCATTCTGGAAGGACAGTTTTGAGTGAGACTATGAAGGACTTTAAATTGCCAGATAACATTTGCGTTTTATCTAGAGCCTAAAGAGATATTTTAGCATGAGAGAGTGGCATGGTCTGATTTATGCTTTAGGAATCTTCATTTAATAGCTTGAGTACCCAATGTACTGGCAAGGAAGAAATTGGGGGCAATTATCATAGTAAAGAATAAGGCAATGCGATACTGAAAAAAGATCATTAAATAGGAAATTACTTCTGCCCTACATTTGATGTGTGAGCTTGGATTGCTCACTTCATCAGTGTGATCCTCAGTTTTGTTTAGGTTTTCCCAATTATAAAATGAAGAGATGAAACTGATGTAGTTTTTCTTAGTTCAATGATAGTCTTACTTATTGAAGTCTTTCCCTTTAAACTTCGAGGAAGAAATTTTATTAGCCTTAAGGTATTCTGAAACCAATGTGTAGCCATGAAGTCAAGCTCCGGTTCACATGAGAAAAGCTTTAAGTAAATTGTAGAATCCCCTATGAAAATCAGAAAGCAGAGATCAGTGCAGTAACTTTCCTCACCTTTTGACAAAGAGGTGATGGAAAAAAGGGGACAGAGTAACACCATATTTTCAGACACAACCAATATGTGGATAAGCTTTGCTTAAATACTTGTTACATGGAAGAGTTTTGGGGGAGGGCAGCTAAATGGCACAGTAGTAAAGTGTTAGCCCTGGAGTAAGGAAGATTCCTCTTCCTGAGTTCAAATCTGGCCTTGGATCCTTACTGGCCATGTGACCCTGGGGAAGTGACTTTATTTGCCTCAGTTTCCTTGTCTATAAAATGAACTGGGGAAGGAATTGGCAAACTACTCCATTATCATTGCCAAGAAAAACCCTCAAAGGGTCACAAAGATTCATACATGACTGAAAAATGACTAAACAGTAGACTTTTTGGGGGGGGGGGTAGTAAAAGGAATGAAGAGTAGGGAATATTGTCAAAAATTAGGCAGAGAAAGTATCAATGAAAAAATGTTTAAATACCCAGAAGAAGAAATTTATAGGGGGAGACAGACAAGTGTGACCATCTTATTACTTCCATATTAAAAAGAATGTTTATTTTAAAACACAACCTTTACATAAGATAGATTTATGGCTTCATATGTACTTTTTCTGTTCTTTGTATATGAAATATTTCTGTTTGTTCACATGTCAAGTCTATTATTTTTTAATCACTTTAAAAAGGTAGAAATAAAATAAAATGGTAAAAAGGTAGTAAAAACTTAATAAAATATATTTAAGTTACATAGAACTGGACCTATGAACTGCAGATCTGGAACCCTTTTTATTAGATTTCAGTATGTTTAATATAGCAGCTTCATATAAAAACTCAATGAGTACACTATTTTTCTCTCCTGCTTTCTCACTCATTCCTATTTAAAATAATAATAACCACATATTATGCTAATGAACATTAAAAACTCAAGAAATTTCTTAGCCATCATGTGTTCAATGGGAAATATAACAGAAACTATTTTATTGAAGTGACACCAAGTTTACCATAAACATTCCAACATTTGATTTTCTTTTATTTGCAGTGTACTTAAATGAAGCTGGATTTAACTTTGTGAGAAAGTGCATCCAAGCTGTGGAGTCTAGAGGTAAGTGAGACGGGAGTTATTTTTCTCATATTGTTACTGGTATGTACCCCATTTTTACAGAGACTATTTCTGAGATCTTAGATGAAAGAGAGAGAGAGAGAGAGAGAGAGAGAGAGAGAGAGAGAGAGAGAGAGAGAGAGATATCACATAGTAGAAATGTATTAATATGTTAGGTATGTTACGTTCTTAATGTATTAAATTTAGGATATATTTGCAGATAAAGGAATTAGCTTCATCTGTTCATGCTCTGAACAGAAGTAGCATGAGATCATGGAAATTTCTCTAAAAAAGTCAGAAGACCTGGTTCCAGTCCTGACTTTGCTTCTTCCTATCTTTGTAAGTTTCATAACCTTTGAGCCTCAGTTTTCTCATCCATGAAATGATCATATATTAGATGATCTTCTAGTGTCATTCCTACTCTGACTCCATGATCTCATGAATTTCGTAATGCTATAATCCTCTGAATTTTAAACTCCTATTCACTGTTTTCTAATCACTCTGCAAAACTAAAATTCCTCGTTTATGAGCTATATTTTATCTTTGTTTTTGCAAACTTGTCTGTTAATATAAATATATTGTAAAAGTTGCACTGCTTATTTTACTCATTGACTTATTGTAGTCCCCTACACGAAATACGAGCTCAGTAAGTATTTTTCATTGTTGTAATAAGCTCTCAGTAAGTATTTTTCATGATTGATTGATTGTTTCCATGTGGTTTCCAAAGATTGGAAAGTCCTGAGTGACTTAACCAGTGTTAAAAATTTAATATTTAAATATTTATGCCTAATATTTAAATATTAATTAAATTATTTATATGTGGTACTTCAATATTTATAAACTAATATTTTATATATGATCATTTAATATTTAATGATTTAATATTTTAAGTTAAATGGTAAGGCTTTTTGCAGGCAGTGAAGTGGCCCCTTGGCTCTGTTTGTTTTGGGTATTTTTATTACTTGGTTTCAGTTCAGTGCTTAAGAAATGTTGGTAAAGATAACAGAATTTTCCAAATTCCCACCTGTTCTTCCCATTCATATAAAGATTCAAAATCCCATTTTTCAATGAAGCTGAGTAATTTTAAGTAAAATAACAAGTTCTTCCTTTTTAACTTGTATACATGGCATGTTATATTACTATCACTACTAACAGGTTGTTGTGTATTATGTTAACATTGTTTTCAAACTGTTCTCCTTTGATAATGTGACTATCCCTTAACTAATAGGCTCCCCATAGCAATTCCCAAGACTCTAATTCTAACTTTTGTTACCCTGTCCCAGTGTACTCCACCATCCCTCTTACTAAGTGATATCTGCCCCTATGAAGGTCTTAGATGAAGTTTAAACAAACAAGAATGAGAAAACTTGAAAGTTTTCAAATCCAAATTTGACATCCTGAAAATGTTATCTGGTATGAGAAATAAAGGTCTACAAGAAGTGTCAGAGATAAACTTGTTAAAGTAATAATTTCAGAAGTTGATACTTAATTTCAGATTGTGGATAGGTATGTTGAGGCAATTTAGTACTGTGTCCTTTGGAGCCTGATTCAGGTGCTTATCCTTCCTTTGATTCTTTCCTTTAGGTATCACCATTTTAGGGCTCTACCGAATAGGAGGTGTGAACTCCAAGGTCCAGAAGCTCATGAACACTACATTTTGTAAGTTGAAAATTATATTGGTAACTCAATGGGGATTCTTTTTGGACTCAATGGAAGGAAAAGAATCATCTGTGAAAGGTTTCTGTCAGCCAGAGACCTTCTAGATGCTTCTTTTGTTTCTTCTGTGTGATCTCTAGGTTAAAATCCTTCATGGCCTCAGGAAAGATTTTAAAACCATATCTGGTACAGCTATGTGGCATAGTGGATAGAGAGCCCAGGATGGAGTTTGAAGGACCTGGATTCAAATCTAGTTTCAGACACTTCCCATATGTATGACCCTGGGCAAGTCACTTAACCCCATTTACCATGCCCTTGTTCTTCTGTCTTAGAATTGTCACTAAGATAGAAGGTAGAGGGTCAAAAAATATATATCTGTAGTATTCTGTTTTAATCACTTCAGCTGAAAGTCCATCTGGTCTCTTCAAGTTTTACTAGAGCCCTTTGTCCAGACCCCTCCTACTGTGTGGAGGGAGATGGATGGCTCCTTTGCCTTTTTATTTTTATTTATTTTTCCTTTACCTTTTTAAATACACACAGTTCCATAGTCCCTGGCACTGGAAACTTTCTATTTGCCCACATCTCTGCACTGTCCCACAACATAAGAAAGATGTTGCTACTATGCTCTGTGGAAAAGCAAAGCAATGAGTTGTTTCTGATTATATGAGCCAGAATCTGAATTTAGTTCCAGGGATCTTTTGAGCAGACAATATCTTATTTTTCCAAGATTACTCTTGACTACTAGTTTCATTGGTTTTCTGAATATTCTATTTTAAAACTCTTGTATTTATTTTTTTCTAGCTCCTAAGTCTCCTCCTGATATTGATATTGATATTGAACTGTGGGATAATAAAACAATAACAAGTGGACTAAAAAACTACCTCAGGTAAGAATTGCCTCTTAGAATTCTTCATTTTCCCCAAAGACTTTGAAAGAGATTGCAGTATTTCACTAGGGCTTGAAAATTTTGCCCTTGATTTATGGCCTTGATTTATCCCTTAGCTTAATGTCATTGAGCCCCTGGAACAAATATTAAGAGTTTGGTAGCATTTATACTTTCAAAAATACAGCTTGGCTTTAGGACTATGTTTTAAAAAAAAACACAATATGGACATATTATATTAGGAAAACAGCAAAAATTTTTCCATCATAAAACTTGCTGGAAAAGATTTTAAAGAATATCTTTGTTTCTAGCTTTTTATAGGAATTTTAAAATTCTTTTTTATTTACAAAGATATTCTTGAGCCCTTCAAAAACACAGTTTAATATATGAAGTGCACATATTTATGTTTAAAATGTTATATATTCATCAGTTTACCTTAAAAGTAATATTAATGAGTAAGTCATATGCTTTCCGTATAGGAATTTGGTAGTTCTGATTCAGTTTAAAAATCATTAAGTAACTACTGACCCTAGAGTAGATTTTGGGAGTTAACAGAGATGAAATAAAGTACAGAAATTGCTTTCGAGGAGTTTAAAATATATTTGCAGGGTGAGCACACCCAATGGTCACAAATATAAAGCAGATTGTAATAAGTGCAAAGTAGATTTTCAAAAATTCTAGGAGAACTTTAAGGAGCAAGATCTTCATATGGAAAGAGGTTATACCTGAATTGGGCTTTGGGTGGGGGGGTGGGAATTTCAGTAGACTGATAAAGTTGAGGAAGATGAGAGTAGGGCAGGACAAAAATGGGACCATAAGCCAACTTGGCTAGAATGCCCAGGTTATGAAAGAGACTGATCTAAGAGAACACCAGGGTAATGGTTTAGGTCTAGATTGCAAGGTACTCAAAAAACTGAATAGAAAGTTATGCTTTATTTCATTGACAATAGTAAACCACCAAGGGTTTTTTGAGCTGAAAGAGTGGCATCATCAGAAGTCTGCATTAAAAAGTCTGATTTGGCAGGTGTGCAGGACAGGTTGAAGAAGCAGGAAAACCAGTTGAGGCTATTGTTCAGGTAGTTCAGGTAATAAGTAATGAGTGAAAATGGGGTGGTGGAAGTTTATGTAAAATGCAAGGTATATGACATTGTTAGAATAATCAGGTCTTGACAACAGCCTGAATTGTGAGGAGCAAATAAGGGTCCATAACTTTGAAGTTATAAGTCTTAGTGATTAGGAGGAGGGTGGTCCAAGCCCACTGAAATAGACATGGCAGGAAAGGGAATCCAGAAAAATAGATTGAAATAGGAGACTGGGACTGAAGTGGGGCAGAAAAGATGAAAAACTTTGAGAATACTGGTTAGATTTTTCATAGCTGAAATTATGTTTATCCTCTACTGTTCCTTTTTATTTCCTCATTATTGTTTATATTTTCCATTATACATGAGTGTTTTATTCTTCTGCCTTTTATTTCCATTAGTTATTCATAGATTTGTAGATATATATACATGTGTATTTTTGGTTTTGTGTCATCCAGTTGTTTCTTTGTTGTGTATGACTCTTTGTGAACCTTTGTGGGATTTCTTGGCCAAGATATTAGAGTGGTTTGCCCTTTCCTTCTCTAGATCATTTTACAGAAGTGGAAACTGAAGCAAATTGGATTAAATATGACTTGCCCAGGGTCATACAGCTAGTAAGTGTTTGAGGTCAGATTTGAACTCAGAAAGATGAGTTCTCCATGACCTTCACTCTATCCACTGTGCCACCTAGTTGCTTTTGAATGTGTATGCACAAATACCTGTATACATATATATGATTTGGTTTTGATGGGGCAGGGCATTTATTGAATAGGACATTGTTAGCTTACTAGATCAAGGAAGACCTGGATTCAAATCTCACCTCTGGGCTTGTCTCATTTCTGATATATATATTGCCTTTTCAACCTTCAGAAGGTCATGTAACCTGTCAGTGGTCTAGATAACTCTAAGATACTAAAATTTAAAACAAAATGCTTAAGTATATTGGTAGAGGGCGTTTCCTTATCTGGGAGTTCTCCATTTGGCTGACTGTCACAGTGACATGAAGTCACAGGATGAGGAATACCTCATCCCTATTTTATTTGATGAATGTGGGATATGAACATTTTATGTCTCTCTTTAAAAAAAATACAACACTAGGTCAAGTTGTTTGTTTGTATTTAATTATGTGTCCTTCAGTTGGAAAGGAATTTATTTCTACCCCCCCCCCATCCCCCATTGGCCTAGATCTGTTTAGTTACTTTGCTGTCATTGTGAACTTGGTCTCTGGCTCAGAAGAGACTGTATGACTCTCATGAGTGTCTTTAATGAGTAATGTTCTGAAGAAGCCATAGGACACAATGTTTAGCATATGGGAAGTGGGAAAAGGCTGTCATTTAAAAATATGTTTCTTTTGTTCTATGATAGGTGTCTCACTGAACCACTGATGACTTACAAGTTGCATAAAGATTTCATTGTTGCTGTTAGTAAGTATACTTTTTTGAAAGATGTATACTGTTTTAAAATCCATTCATCTGTCCAACAAACATTTAAAGAAGTCAACGATTCATTTCCATTCAAAATTTTTGTAATTCACCAGTACTTCAGAAATACCTCAGTAAATGGCTTCAGAATTATCTGAGGCCAAAATAAGTTAAATTTTAAATTACCTTGTAGTTAGGTTTCTGGTAATGAGCCTCCCATTTTAACACGGATCTTTTATTGACAGAATTCTAATAGTTTATAGCAAGGGTCTACAACCTTTTTTGGCCGTGAGAGCCATAAATGCCACATTTTTAAAAATGTAATTTCGTGAGAGCCATACAGTGCTCACAATGCGCTCCTGTAATAGTGCACAAAAAAAAAATTGACTTTATGGCTCCTGCAGAAAGAGCCATATCTGGCCCTCAAAAGAGCTAGATAAGGCTTGAGAGCCATATGTTGCTGACCCCTGGTTTATAGTCATACCTTTAATTCAAAGCTTTTCTATCTACCAAAGCATTGCCCCTAATAGCCTAATGTCAGTTCACACTCTAATAAAGAATAAGACATTAGTAGAGGAAAATTCGAAATACCTTCTATTAACAGAGTAGTGTTTTACTTAATCCATGATTTATTGGGAAAGGATGTGACATATATATATATATA
>NW_025380360.1:0-5719 GCF_016433145.1 Gracilinanus agilis | reverse complement strand
ACGGAGAGCCTTTGCGGCCGTCCGGACCGCCCGGCTTGGCCACTGAGGCGCCGCTGGAAAAGGTGTCCGCGGCGTCGGCGTCGCTCAGCATGCCCGGAGGGGCGGCCCCGCCGCTGGACGAGGCGGGCTCCCGCGCAGCTTCGCACGCGAGCCCGGCTCGGAACTTTTTCTGCCCTTTGTCCAAGTCCAGCCTCTGCGCCGGGGAGCCGGCTCCGTGATGGGAGCCGCCGCCGCCGCCACCACTGCCTCCGCTTGCGCTCGCGCTCTCCAGAGGGTAAAAGTGAGCGCTAGGCAAGTGGACAGCGCTCGCCAGGAGCGGCTCTCCCAACTGCATTCTCTGCCCAGACGCTGAAGGCCACCCGACGCTTGGGCTTTTCTCTCAGCCTCCAAGAGCCTTGCCGAGACAGAAGGGAAGGCAGCGCCCTCTTCCGAGAGCACTGGCAGCTCCCCCCTTCCTACCTCCTGCCCCTTAGACCCACTAGCCTCGGGCCGCACGCTGTACCCCGCACCTTTTCCTCAGGCGATAATTGAAGGCAGGGAGTGCCAACTGAAGGACACACGGAAACCCTTTCCCTCCTCGGCTCTATCCTAGAGAAGGCTGGCCACGGACAGCGGCAGCCTCGAGTCCCGGAGGAAGCGCCCAGTTGGCTCCCCCACCTGCCCGCCGCCCCTCCTCTCTTCCCTCACTGCTATCTTCCTGCGAAAGTTGGCTTGAGAGCCAACTAGAAGCAAGCCGGCCGGCTGCCACCAACAACTTTATATAGGCGAGGCTGGGGAGGGGCTTCGCTTTCCGGCATCTCTCCCCCCCGCCCCCTCTCCCAGATAAAGGCCGGCCCTATTGGCTGCTTTAATCTGACACTAATTTAATTAGACGTTTACTAATTGGAACAAGTCACCTGTGACTTTCTTTTTCTTTTCTTCCATCTCTTAGAAACCAGCTCCTGCGGCGAGAATCAGCCCGGAGTTTTCTTGATCGCTTAGGTTATAAGGGGGTTGGGGGGGGGGGGGCACAAGGAAGGAAAGGATGAGGTTCAAAGGATCGAGCGAGCGAGAGAGACAGCGAGGCTCGAGAGAGGCTTCCACCTACCTAGGAGTGGGGCAGTGGTGGTCCATTTTAAGGAACTGCTCCCGCATGGGTGATCCTTCGGAGCGCGTCCTGATATGGATTCAAGGGAATACGGAGAGGTCGAGGCCTCCTAGGGCATTACACTAAGGAGACCAAGGTGATGGGGGGAACTGTCTGACTCCACAAAGAGGAGGAGACAAATCTTGGCTTCAGCAGCTAAGGGATAAAGGAATAGGACAGAAAGGACGCGAAACGATCTCGAGTGAAAAACGGCTGTGGGAGCAAACTCTCCAGGTCGCTAACAACTTTCACAGGAAAACATTGATCCTGGCCGGAGAGTGCAGGGTCAAGCTGTGTTTTTTTTTTTTCCCTGTGCGTGCTGGGGGAAAGGCCTCCCCACAGTTCGATCTGGTAGGATTTCTCTCCCCGCTTACACCTAATTCAGCTTCTCTCTCTCCCTGAGCCCCAGCGCTTTTACTCTGTTCTCAGAAGTGTGTAAAGGACTCAAGGGGAAAAGATCTTGCTTACGGAGTCCGGGAATCACTCCGAGAGAGTGAGGAGGTAACTCCATCATCTTGCCCATTTTCTTTCCTCACCTGGAAAAGCTCTGTGCACCAGGGTCAGCCCCGAGTGCATCCGTGTGCAGTTAGGACGGATTTACACCGCGCCCCCTTCGCCCTACCCCATTCCTTTAAGTTGCTTTGGTCAAATGACAGACTAAAGGACTGCAAACTAGTAGTTTCTCCTCCACCATCCCTGGGCTGTGCAGGAAATGTTTTTATAAAATAAAATAAAATAAAAACCCAGCCTAGTTCCCCCCCCACCCCCACCCCCTAAGCAATCTACTCTTCAACTCTAAACGCTCAGCTCAGGCTTTCATGGATTCCATATTCTCTTCTCGCCCCTCCCCAACCTTAAACCCCTCGCAGCTCATCTTAAATTGGGCCTTGCATCGTTAAACAATTATTCCCCGTTAGCAGAGGCGTTAAGATCCCCCCCTCCCGCCTCTCTTCTGCAGTTAAATCCAGAAGGTAGGATAATTAGTGCATTAATCAGCTTGCTATTGAATTAAGCCCTTTGCCCCAGCTGCCTGACTCTCTTCCAGAGAACATATAGCAGACCAGAAAGCTAACATATACACACAAGTACACATCACACATATATGTATAAATGTACGCATGTATACTGAAGCACTGGAGCATATCGTTTCATAGTTGGGGGAGAGGTCCTGCGAATATTCGCTGTTAAGAAGCAATTACTCGGGGCCAACATCTTCCCTCTAGGCTTCGGAGAGCCGCCGATTTACGCCTCTGTGGGTAGGAGGACAATATGCCTTGTTCCCAACCATCTTGAGGATGGAGAAGGAAAGGGCGGACGCGGGGCCAAGGCTGGGTATGGGAACCCCCCACCCCACCCCGACCCCACAGAAATGTTGAAAGAGCGACAAAGGCACAGTGTGGATTGGGGAGGGGGAAAACACACGGTAGAAAGAGAGGGGTTTCTCCTCCTCCGCCCTCCTCCCTCCTTTTTCACTCAATCCCCCAGATCGGAGGGGAGATAACTCACAGTCGGTCTTCTGTCTCGGGAAACGAAGCGCCCGGGGTTGGGGTTGGAAAGGGGATCTCGAGTTTTCGCCGCCAAGGAGGTAAGGACATGTAGGCTTGCTAGCGGGGATGTCGGGCGGTGGTGGTGGTATTTGACTCCACAAAGGTAGAAGCGGGCGGGGGAAAGCTCGCGTAACAACCAAAAGCCCTCCGCTACTCTGCACCTCCATGCAAAACTAAAGGTCAGGGTCAGGGCCGAGGCCAGTTCCGTCTGGGCCTGGAGCTGCCCAGTCCCGGGAAGCGCTCGTTCAGCCCCAAAGGGCAGCAAAGGCTTGCCCTTGAACCCTCCGCACTCTCTCTCTTGCTCGCTTTCTCTCGCGTGGGTCTACTCGAGGACCATTTTGCCCTTCGAGAGCCGGACGAGCTCCTCTTAGCCTCCGGTCCCGCTGGCCCACCCAGCCCTGCCAATCGACCATTTCTGGAATCCGGGCAGTGGGGAATTTTTAGGGAACTGGGCAACGTGCCCTCTATAGTTCTGGGTACTTGTGGAGTGACTTTTCTTTGTGCAATTGGACTGGGGGAGATTAGTCAAGGGAGCGCAGAGGTAAGAGTTGTCCCTGATGCCTGGCCGGGCTTCCCAGGCTGCCCGAGAACTTGGTAAAATGAGCGCACTCGTCCCCGTGTTTTGCATGTAGAGGAAAGTGGCGCTCTAATAAGGCATTGCATTCTTAGCCTATTTGAAATAAAGGCGTTCCTCGTTCAGAGCCTTTGGAAAATGAGTGAATCTCCAGCATCACTTACTGGCTGAGTCCCGAGTTCTAGGCTGAAGGAAAGCCTGGGAATCAACTATTTCTCAACAGAATCATACTTGAACTCAAGGCACTGCAGCTCCCTTAAAGGTGCATTTCTTTGGTCCCTCCCTGTATTGTTTAAACTGGCAGAAGTTGTTTGTTAAGTAGACAATGCATCAACACCTGGTAGAGCCCCTTCCCCATAGCCCCATTTTACGGATGTGGTAACTGAGGCAAGCTTAACTCCAGTGCCAGAAACAGAAGTCCGGATGCTCTTCATATATTTGCCTTCTATAGTCTAAGGCCTTCTGGAAAGACTTTTTGCCTTTTCTATTTGTTTACATTTTCATAAATACCCAGAGGCAGAAGCCACGCTTCGTGTGTCCTTGTTTTAGTTATTGATTTTCACAATAGGGAATGTTAAAGTAAAATGTAGAGTTTGGCGCTCATGCTTATGTCCAGCTTTCCTTCACCGAGAAGGAGGGAGGACAAGCAAACAACCCCGAACTCCCTTTGACACTTTGGAGTTTCCACCAGAAACTTTATTTCCAAGCAGAGAAACTGTAAGCCCCACCTAGCCCAGCCATAGGGCGCAAATAAGAGCAGTCTCTTTAGGAATGACCTGGAGGGGAGGGCCCTAAAAATGAGAAACCATTGCAAATACTTCAGCTAAAATGTCAAAGCCCACAATCCTAGATTTGGGTAGGTAAATACAAGAGCTTTATGGTCTGCTTGCTGTTTGATTTCAATGACACCCATAAGCACCCACGGAGCTAAATGAGACATTTATTGAGAGGTGTCTGGTTTTATGTGGTTTCACTGACAGTATATTGGGATACACGGAACACAAAACATATTAACAGCAGGTTTGGAGTACAGAGACT
Organism: Gracilinanus agilis; assembly: GCF_016433145.1. Taxonomy (NCBI): domain Eukaryota; kingdom Metazoa; phylum Chordata; class Mammalia; order Didelphimorphia; family Didelphidae; genus Gracilinanus; species Gracilinanus agilis. The sequence goes on along the minus strand of NW_025380360.1, from coordinate 1,434 downwards.
CCTTGGAACCGGGCAGCCCCCAAGCCCATGGCTGGATTAGCTCAAACCTTGCACCTTTCAAACTCAACCCGAGCATGTAGGGCCTTTTGAAGGCAAGCCTTAAAAGTGAGGGAGGCCCAGGCTGCTGTGGATAGCTCTTAAAGTTACCAGGACGCTTTGCACAAGGATTGGAGCTAGTGTCCTGGACAAGTTCATACCAGCCTGTTCTCACTTTCTCTGATGCTGATAACAGGAGGCTTGTTGTCCACTTTGCTCCACTACCCTTATCTTAGAGGTCCGGCTTCATTTCTGGGGAGGAGGACTTCAAAAGCACGTGGAAAATCGTCTGGGTGCAGCAGTATTATTGTATGCAAATTGTAGATGAACATACATATAGATCGTAGCTCTGTTGGTAGATAGATATGCATGTTATTTATGGTCCACTGTATGTTCTCCCACATACACAACCGAGGGCCATATAAATGTCCCAATAAATTATATTATTTTCACCCACACTAAAAAAGTGTTATCCAAACAGTGTCTCTGTTATTCAAACACTTTGTAAATCCTAAGCAGACTTGCTGTTCAGCTACTTTAACCCTAGGAAAACATTCCAACACTTACTGGTCACCAGTGCTTCCCTTGGACTCTGAGCAAACGTCAATAGGTTTTTTGTAGCTGGCTGTTCCTTTTACTATTTATCTATGGCTCTCTCTTTGTTATTGTTAACTTTTATTTCACCATCTCTGGTTCTCTCCTTCGAACTCCTTGTTCACTGATAGCCAGATCTGCCCCCTTGCTTGTGTGTTTTCTGAGTGCAAGGTGGCTTGCATTCATGCAAGATTGTTAGTGTTTCATTTCTCTCCAAGTAAAAACCCCATAAGATAAGACGTCTGGCAGCCTTAGCAGTGTTGATGCAGTGACTGGTGACAACTCCAGGAGCCCACATTAAGATAATTTCACTGAGTTGTGTTTTTTTTTTTTTTTTACCATGTTGCTGAAATACAATGAGCATTTAAAATAACCAGAGTCAGTTTCTTTAACATGATACATAGGTGCTGAATCAAATGATGCACCACTGTTTAATCTGGCTTTCATTTATTTATTTATTCATTCATTCATTCATTTATTTTTATTATAGAATTTTTTATTTTTATTTTTTATTTTTAGAAAAATTTTCCATGGTTACATGATTCATGTTTTTACTTTCCCCTTCACCCCCCTTTATCACCCCCCCATAGCCAACTCGCATTTCCACTGGTTTAAATGTGTCATCAATCAAGAATTTGGCTTTTATTTTAAAAAAGATTTCAAATTAAAATTTCTATTCCTTCTTTCCTTAGTTCTACACATAACTTTTCAAAGGATAAAAGTGGAAAGAAAAGCAATAAAACCATAATTCTATTACATATGAGTCTAAGAGAGACTCATATGTAATATATTTATACATATATA
>NW_025380359.1:0-4651 GCF_016433145.1 Gracilinanus agilis | reverse complement strand
CAAAGGGCTATAAAAGAATGCCTGCCCTTTGACCCAGTCATACCATTACTGGGTTTGTACCCCAAAGAGATCATAGATAAACAGACTTGTACGAAAATATTCATAGCTGTGCTTTTTGTGGTGGCAACAAATTGGGAAAGGAGGGTATGTCCTTCAATTGGGGAATGGCTGAACAAACTGTGGTATATGCGGGTGATGGAATACTATTGTGCTAAAAGGAATAATAAACTGGAGAAGTTCCAGGCGAACTGGAGAGACCTCTGGGAACTGATGCAGAGCGAAAGGAGCAGAGCCAGAAGAACTCTATACACAGAGACTGACATTCTGTGGTAAAATCGAATGTAATGGACCTCTGTACCAGCAGCAATACAATGACCCAAGACAATTCTGAGGGAGTTATGGTAAAGAAAGCTACCCACATTCAGAGGAAGGACTGCAGGAGAGGAAACATATAAGAAAAACAACTGCTTGAACACATGGGTCGGGGTGGACATGATTGGGGATGTGGACTCGAAACTACCACACCAATGCAACTACCAACAATTTGGAAATTGGTCTTGATCAAGGACACATGACAAAACTAGTGGAAATGCGCATGGTTAAGGGGGGTGCGGGGGGGGGGGTTGAAGGGGAAAGGAGGAGCATGAATCATGTAACCATGTTAAAAATGAATATTAATAAATGTTTAAAAAAAAGTCATGTAAAGACAAGTGAAAAATTAATTTGAAACTAAGAAATTTAATCTAAAGAATAAGGGGGTCAAAGAACAAATCATAGCAATTGAAAAAAATATTAATTGCTCATGGATATGCTGAGCAAATATAATAAAAATGATAATTTTATCTAATCTAAACTACTCATTCACTGCAATACCAATCAAACTGCCTGAAAATTATTTTACAGGGCTTAGATAATAACAAAAAGAGGAGAGAAGATTATGTCAGATCTGTACATAAGAGAATAATTTAGGACAAAAAAGAGATTGTGAGAATTTAAAATGTAAATTGGATAATTTTATTATATTAATTTAAAAGGGTATACACAAGCAAAACAAATGTAACAAAATTAGAAGAAAAGCAGAAAACTGAGGAGGAGGTATTTTGCAGCAAGTATCTGGTAAAAAAAACAATTTCTCAAATACTTAGAGAATGAAGTCAAATTCATACATTCATAAAAATAGAAGTTATTCTCACATTGATAAATGGTCAAAGGATATGAATAAATAGTTGTTGGATTTTTCCATTGATTCTTTTATTTTTATTTCATTTTTTAAAATTTCATTTATTTATTTATTTTTAAAGATATTTCCCCAGGTTTACATGATTCATTTCTTTCCCTCCCCCTTCCCTTCTTTTTCCCAGAGCTGACAAACAATTCCTCTGTCTTGTAAAAATATTGTCACTTTATACCTTAAATAGGTTGTTTTTAGATGAAGAAATTAAAGTCATCTATAGTCATATGAAGTAATTTTCTAAATTATTCTTGATGAGAAAAATGCAAATTAAGATAACTATGAAATACCACCTCACACTTATCAGATTGGCTAATATGACCAAAAAAAAAAAAGAAAGAAAAATGATAAATGTTGGAGGGGATGTGGGAAAATTGGTTCACTAATTCTATATTGGTAGAATTATAATGGGATCCAATTTTCCTGGAGAGTAATCTGGAATGATGGGACTCTAAAACATATCGTTACCAGGTCTATACCCCAAGGAAACTTTTTAATTTAATTTAATTAAAACAAAAATCATCTTGCCTCCTGCCTTAGTATCAATACTATGTATTCCTTCCAGGGCATAAGAGTGGTAAGGGGTAGGTAATATGGGTTAAGTGACTTGACCAGGGTCACATAGCTAGGAAGTGTCTGAAGCCAGATTTGATCTTAGGACCTCCTGTTTCTTGAACTGACTCTCAATACACTGAGCTACCCAACTGACCCTCAAAGAATTTTTTTAAAGGAAAAGAACTTTTAAAATATATATATATTTGTTGTAGCTTTTTTGTGGTAACAAAGTGTTGGAAATTGAAGAATTGTCTATCAAATGAGGATAGGCTAAAAATGTTGCATTTTAAGATACTGATGGAATACCATTGTACTAAAAGAAATGACAAGCATGATGATTTCAGAAAACTCTGGATTTACATGACTTGATGCAAAATGAAGTAGGCAAAACCAGAACAACATTGAACACAGTGACAGCAATATTTTTTGATGAGCAACTGTGAATGGCCCAGTTATTCTCAGCAATGCAGTTATTTAGGATAGTCACTTCTGGAAAAGAACTGACAGAGTCTGAATGTAGACTGAAACATGCTATATTTCATTTTCTTCTCCATTTTTCATTTTAGATCTCTTTTACAAAATGACTAACATGGAATTATGTTATACATGATTACACATATAAAATCTATACCTGATTGCATATGATCTAAGGGAGGAAGGGATAGAGGGTCAGAAGAATAGAGAGAATTTGGACCTAAAAACTTAAAAAAAATGTATGTTAAAATTGTTTTTACATAGAATAGGGGAATTTTTTAATTAAAAAATGTCTCCTCTGGACTTACTTTCTTTTATTAAAAAACAAAACATGTACATAGAAAAGTGAATTAAAAGTAAATCTCTATACCATGAGTTGAGTAAGAATTTTTAAAAATAAAATAACTCCTAAAATCCCAATGGAAAGAACCCTTAAAAAGTGGAATTCTCCTTTCCATTAACTATTTTTCCCACAAAGTATGTTGAGCTGTAAAAATTTAGAGGAGTGCTTCATATCACTTTCTTCAGCAACTTTAAAATAATTAAGGATAATGAGTTAAGATGATTTTCCCACTCCTGGCCCCAAGAAGTATCTTTTTGGGATCATTAGAGTTTATTATTATTGGAGACTATTTTTGGAACTGGGTTAGAGAAGATCAAAAGAAGATAGAAGTATTTTTTACCATTGTCCAAATGCATATTTCAAATCCCTCTATCCTCCAAAATACATAGAGTACACATAAAAATTCTAGTTCTAGCTTAGCCTTCTGCTTTCACAGTTGTGAAGATTTCTACATGGAATAGCTAAGAGACATATTTTTCATTTAAACAACTTGGAAATACTGACAATAGGGTACAGACTACACACTCATTATTAAACTTAACATTGTTATAGTAAAAGTGACCATATTCTTCAAATAAAAAATGGGAGTACATAGTTTGAAAAAGGGTATTCCTTTTGTAAAATCTTATTGAAATATATATGTACTTTTCTCAAAATCATAGTTTTTCAAGAAAAACTAGGACATATGGACACTATAGTTATAATCAGAGATTTTAAATGTAATTGTTAGAAAAGTCCAGATTTTAGTCTTATGTATATTCAAACCTATATAAAAATAAATTGCATTATAATATATATTCTTCTAGGAAGCAACATTTACATGTACAACAACAAAAACTCATTGTTTTCAAAGCCCTTAATTTTCATTTTGTACTATAATCAGGACAATAATCAACAATGATCCCATAGTACCAATGATGAAGCACACTGAAAGAGGTGATGAACACAAATTTGTAATGAAGCACATTTTTGTTTTGTTATTGATTATACATATTTCTTATAAAGTCATTTCTTACAATTTTAAAGTTACAATGATATGGAGAGAAAATATATATACTTTATTTTAAAAAGCTTAAAAATAATAGCTTTATTTCAACAAAGATATGCTTTGGGATTTTCAGCTCAGCTTATGTATATAGAGTATATTAGAAAAGAGAGAAACTTGGAGGATGGGAGACCAATTAGGAATATATTGCAATATTTCTGGTGTGATATGATTAGGTTCTAAGCTATAGTGGTAGTTACATGATTTGAAAGAAAAGAATGTGAAGTTAGAATTTTATATGATATGGTAACTAGTTTCAGACATGAAAGCTGAAGAATATAAGGAATCAATGAATATTCTAATGTTGTAAGTCTGGATAATATGGAAGTATACTAGAGATATTAGAAGGAAATGATAAGTTAGGTAGAGAGCTTGACTTGGGGAGTAGTCTGAGTGTCACTTAAACATATGGACAGTGACCACATAGTATGCATTTAATAAATGCTTTTTTTTAACATTTATTAATAATCATTTTTAACATGGTTACATGATTCATGCTGCTACCTTCCCCTTCACCCCCCGCATTCCCCCCACCCATGGCCGATGCACATTTCCACTGGTTTTGTCATGTGTCCTTGATCAAGACCTATTTCCAAATTGTTGGTGGTTGCATTGGTGTGGTAATTTTGAGTCCACATCCCCAATCATGTCCACCCCGAACAATGCGTTCAAGCAGTTGCCCTTCTTATATGTTTCCTCTCCTGCAGTCCTTCCTCTGAATGTGGGTAGCATCTTTACCATAAATCCCTCAGAATTGTCCTGGGTCATTGTATTGCTGCTGGTACAGAGGTCCATTACATTCGATTTTACCACAGTATATCAGTCTCTGTGTACAATGTTCTTCTGGCTCTGCTCCTTTCGCTCTGCATCAGTTCCCGGAGGTCTCTCCAGTTTGCTTGGAACTTCTCCAGTTTGTTATTCCTTTTAGCACAATAGTATTCCATCACCCGCATATACCACAGTTTGTTCAGCCATTCCCCAATTGAAGGACATACCCTCCTTT
>NW_025380358.1:0-4156 GCF_016433145.1 Gracilinanus agilis | reverse complement strand
ATACAAATTTTAAGCTTACATAACTTGGAGAGGAGGTAGGTGCTCTGATTATCTCCATTTTATAGATATCAAAACTGAAGCAGAGTTTGAGCGACTTGCCCACAGACACCAGCTAGTAAGTACCTGATATTGGATTCGAACTCAGATCTTTTCACTCCAAAGTCAACAGACCACTCACTGCACCACCTAGGTGCCTTCTTGCCAGTAGTGATAAAGATGGCATCTCAGAGGCAGTTTGGTGGCATCGCGGACTGCTAGGGAGTTGTCGTTTCAGTTGTTTTCAGTTATGTCTTACTCTTTACAACCCCATTTGAGGTTTTCTTGACAAAGACATTGGAGTGGTTCACCATTTCCTTCTCCAGCTCGTTTTACAGATGAGGAAACTGAGGCAAATAGGGTTAAGAGATTTTTCCAGAATCACACAGCTACTAAGGTGTCTGAGTCCAGATTTGAATTCAGGCCCTATTATTAGGGAGAGTTGAGTTCAAATCCTGCCTCAGATTCTTATAATTTCTGTGGCTCTGGATAAGTCACTAGTCCTTTCATAGTCTCATATTTCCTCACCTCAAAAATGGAGGTAATAATGGTTCTGTGATTGGGAGTTCCCAGGGAGGAGCATCCCTATGACCAGGCCCCCATCTTCTCTGCCATTGATGGACCATCTTGGAGAGGTACTTTGAGATGTTAAGGAACTTGCCTAAGGGCTTAGCAGCTAAGAAGGGAAACCTGAAATGAGGCCAGCTTGATGTCCAGTGCACCATCCTACCTCTCATTTGGTCCCAGCTCATGTTCAGGGAGGTTGTTCAAGTTTACAAAGCTCCTAATATTTATTGATTATAGAAAGCAAGCATCTAAGTGGCTGGGATGTACCAGAGACTCTGGATGTTTATATGATAGTTAATCCTTCACATGCACATCAGGCTGGAAGTTCACAATATGCTTTCAACCATTTGTGTCAAACACAAGCCCAGCCCACAACACTCCTGCCTGCTGGCAAATCAGATTAAAATGGGATTGGGAAATAGGTAATAAAATAAATAAAATGCAATAGAACATACATAATATCACATCTTAAATGTCAATGTGGACCTGCAGGGATCTTTATGTATGAACTGATGGCTCCTCTTTCCAATAGAGTTGGGTACTGTTGCTTTTTTCTTTTTTTTTAACTCTACTCTTGTCTTATATTGATTCCAAGGCAGAAGAGTGGTAAGGGCTAGGCAATGGGGGTTAAGTGACTTGCCCAAAGTCACATAGCTAGCAAGAGTCTGAGGCCAGATTTGATCCCAGGTCCTCTTGTCTCTAGATCTGGCTCTCAATCTACTGAGCTGCCTGGTTGCCCCCATACCGTTGCTTTTGATAGCAATGTTAGCTCACATTGATTCATAGAGCTTTAAAGTTTACCAGATTTTATCCTATCAAACTTGATTCTTAGAACCACCCTGTGGGGAGGTGCTCTTATAGTCCCTTTTTACAGATCTGAACACTGAGGCCCAGAGAGCTTACAACTAGTAACTGTCTAGGATAGTCTTTTAGATTTCCAAGTAACTAGCTTTTGAATCTACCTTGCTTTAATTCAAGAGGATAAGGACTGAGTAACTAGCAACCCCTTTTCCCAGAATTAGCATATTTAACTACCCCTTCTTCTCCTTTTCTTTCTTTCTTTCTTTCTTTCTTTCTTTCTTTCTTTCTTTCTTTCTCTCTCTGTCTCTGTCTTTCTCTGTCTCTGTCTTTTTCTGTCTCATTCTTTCTTCAGAGATCTTTGGAGCTGCTAATCCCAAGTCTGTAACCAGCTCAGTCTTCAAAGACAGATGATAACTTGTAGATAGCAGCAACAACCATTCTGCCAACTCCCTGACCTTAATTAGAGCACAGTCTCATGTCTGGTCTGTCAACTGCCTCTAAAGAGCTCCCCAGAATCAAGGACACAAGACTTTCAAGAATATAGCTGAATAAGAAGGGAGGCTCTCCTAATTCTGTGCCTTCATGTTGTGAGTGGATCAAACCATCAGCCTCTTCTATCCTGAACAAAATGTAGGTGTTGAGAGACTCTAAATGCCTCACTGAGTCTTTGCTGCGTCCTTTTGATTCCATGTTTCAGATTGATGGCAGTTCAAATCAATCGCCTGGCCAGCCATGTTGAGTTTCAATGAATTTCTGTATATCAGAGTCACTGGACCATGCATATAAGAATGCCTTTCCCAAGCTCTCCCGTGGCAGGTGCCCCCATGTTGACATCTTATTCAGATCCCTCTTCAGCAGGTCTCTTCACTCATGGCTCCTGAGACCAGCACTCTTTTCCTGTTTTCCTGGACTTTCTTGCAATTTTCTAAGAGGGAAGGGGAAAGAAAGTTTTCAGGTGGAGCAAGTGAAGTAGGGAGAGTTCATTTGAGTCCGTCAGAAGCTGGGGACCCTGGCCAAAGCAGCTGTCAGATTCCTGACCCTTCTTGCTCAAGTCTTTTTAATTAAGAATAATAAAGTATGCAGAATCTCTTGTATGCAGAATACCTCTTTTTTAGAGAACACTAAACCCTTTTTTGGGGGGAACTTAGGTGGTGTGGAGGATAGAGTGCTGGGCCTGGAGTCAGAGGATCTGAGTTCAAATTTTGGTCTCTGACACTTACTAGCTATGTGACCCTAGACAAGTAATTTAATGCTGTTTGCCTCAGTTTCCTCATTTGAAGGAAGTAAAGACAAACAATTATAGGACCATTGCCAAGAAAGGCCCAAATGGGATGCTAATCAGGCAGTCAAACTCAGACCTGACTAATTGATAAAATAAAAGCAAAAAGCCTTTTTTAAATTTTAGTACCTTTGTTCTCCTAATAACTTCAGGATGCAGATGGGAGTAAAAAGCTTGATTCCAAAATATAGAAGTGCCTCTGTGACACGTCACTGAATATAGAGATTGTGTGATGACAGATAGAGGAGATTGTTCATGTGGGATCTTTAGGGGAGAAGCAAAAGGCTTTCTTGGTGTAAAGCTAGGTTAATAAAATGTAATGAACAGAGAAAATTCAAGTTGTGAGATGCTTTAGAGGGATATCAGATTCAAACAGGAACAAGATCGTCCCTGACTACATATTGCCTTAGAAAAATCACAAATTAGCGTTATCTATGTTATATTATACTTCTGTTTATTTTGTTGAATATTTCTCTATTGCATTTTAATTGGTTAAGGCCACACTTAGAAGCTTTATGTCACTTGGCCTTGAATTTTATTCCTCTGCCTTAGAGGATAGACTGTAATAAGTGGAAGAGGCCTTGGAGCAAAGAATATCAAGACAGGGAAGAACTTTAGCACGTAGAACGTGAGAATTTAGAGTCAGGGTCAAAGCTGGGAGGGACATTTGCACAGAATCTTATAACAGGCTTTGTTAGAGCTGAGAGAGATTTATCCTCGCACAGAGTTTTGGAATCAGAGAATCTGAATTCTGATCTTTTCCACTATCTGTCTACCTACCTGAACTCAGGAAAATCATTTCAACTTCCTCAGCCTCTTATCAATTAAAAGAGTTGGAGGAGGGGCAGCTGGGTAGCTCAGAGGATTGAGAGCCAGGCCTAGAGACAGGAGGTCCTGGGTTCAAACCCGGCCTCAGCCACTTCCCAGCTGTGTGACCCTGGGCAAGTCACTTGACCCCCATTGCCCACCCTTACCAATCTTCTACCTATGAGACAATACACCGAAGTACAAGGGTTTAAAAAAAAGAGTTGGAGGAAAAGTCTTTTTCAATTCTAGACAAAGGATTCTGCGACTTTGGAAACTAAGAGTGTTAGAACTGGAAGGCTCCAGAGAATTTTGAATGTTAGACCATAGAAGGAGAATGTTCTGACTTGATGGGTCTTAGAACAGAGAATATAGAGCAGAAAGGCACTGGAATGATCCTCTTATCTTTCTCAGTCTGCTTCTTTCATCTTAAAAGATTTCATTTTTTCACCCCCAAAAGCCATCTCCCTTTCCTCCTACATGGACATCTGCATACTTTGAAAGTGATATTTCACAGGAGAGAGACAGCCAAAAATAGACAGACAGACAGACAGACAGACAGAGACAGAGAGAGAAGCAGAGAGAAAGAGAGAGAAAGAGATACAGAGAGAGAAGCAGAAAGAGAGAGAGAGAGAGAGAGAAAGAGAGAGAGAGAGAGAGAGAGAGAGA
>NW_025380357.1:0-3632 GCF_016433145.1 Gracilinanus agilis | reverse complement strand
GATATACTGTGGTAAAATTGAATGTAATGGACCTCTGTTCCAGCAGCAATACAATGACCCAGGACAATTCTGAGGGATTTATGGTAAAGAAAGCTACCCACATTGAGAGCAAGGACTGCAGGAGAGGAAACATATAAGAAAAACAACTGCTTGAACGCATGGGTCGGGGTGGACATGACTGAGTGTGTAGACTCGAAATTACCACACCAATGCAACTACCAACAACTTGGAAATTGGTCTTGTTCAAGGACACATGACAAAACTAGTGGAAACGCGCATCGGCCAAGGGTGGGGGGGGTGCGGGGGCGGGGGTTGAAGGGGAAAGGTGGAGCATGAATCATGTAACCATGTTAAAAACGAATATTAATAAATGTTAAAAAAATTCATTGATTTGTTTTTTTCTTGCCAATGAAAAATTAAGTTCTAAATTCTTTCTCTCACTCACCTGTTTGTCTTAGAAAAATGATTTAAATTTTACATATGAAATCATGTAAAACATATCTCCATATTAGTCATTAGGCAAAAATAAAGTGGGGAAAGTACTTAATATTTATCTAATTGAATTGTCTTTATTAGGTTAGAAAGTATTTTGTAATTGTGATCCTGTAATTTATGTGTTTGTCTTGGCAGGTAGAATTCTTTGAATTTTATTTTGTTTGCAGTTATTATAAATTGAATTTCTCTTTCCACCTCTTCCTCCTTGGTTTTATTGGTTGTATAAAGAAGTGATAATGATTTATGTGGATTTATTTTTTATAATGCATTCTTTGCTAAAGATTTGAATTGTCTCAATTACTTTTTCAGTTAATTCCGTAGGATTCTCTCTGTATACCATATTATCGTCTGCAAAGAGTTATAGTTTTATTTCCTCATTTTCTATTTTATTCCTTCAAATTCTTATTCTTGTTTTATTGCTATAGCCAACTTTTCTAGGAAACTGAATGAGTGGTGATAATAGACATTCTTATTTTACCCTCATTCTTACTGGAAATATTTCTAACTACTCCTCATTACAATAATTGCTCGTGATTTTTGATAGATACTATATATTACTTTAAAGATCAATTTACATAGAAACTTTCTAATATTTTAATGGAAAATAAGTTTACAATGATACAAATCTCACTTGGTGATAGTGTATGACCTTTGTAATCATTTACTCTAATTTCATTGCTAGTATTTTGCTAAAATTGTTTTGCATCTATAATCATCTAGGAATTTGGTTCATACTTTTCTTTCTCTGTTTTTGTACTTTCTGGTTTAGGAATCAAAATTACTTTTGTATCATGAAATTAATTTGGAAAAATCTCTTTATTTCCAAATACTTTACATATAATCATAATTAATTGCTTTTTTCTTTTCTTTTCTTTTCTCTTTTCTTTTCTTTTCTTTTTTTCTTTTCTTTTCTTTTCTTTTTTTTTGCTATTATGTAGAAATCATGTGTGAATCCATCTGGTCCTGAAGAACTGCCTCAGGGAAATCATTTAAGGTTTGTTCAATTTCATTTTCCTAAGACAGAGTTGTGTAAGCATTATCTTTCCTTTTTAAACTGGGCCATTTATATTTTTTAAAATATGCATCTATTTCCCTTAGATTGTGAGCTTTATTGGCAAATAATTGGGTAAAATAGTTACTAATGATGTTTTTCTTTATAAAATTTCACTCTCATTGGTGGTGCACTCTTTTTATTCTTTATATGTCTAATTTGTTTTTCTTCCATCTTTTTTTAAATCAAATTAAACAATGGCTTATCTATTTCATTAAAAAAACCTTCATTTTATGTATTAGTTCAATTTCTTACTTTCAAAGTTATTAATACTTCCTTTGATTTTCTGGATTTCCATTTTTCTTGTTAGGGGATTTTTAATTTGTTCTTGTAATGTTTTTATTTAATTGATTATGCTATTCATTGATCTGCTTTTTCTCAGTTTAATTCATGTAAATATTCAGAGGTAAAAATTTTCCACAAAAAACTGTTTAGACTGTAATTCACAAAGTTTAAAATGTTGTCCCTTTTTAAAAAAATTCCATTAGGGGCAGCTGGGTAGCTTAGTGGATTGAGAGTCAGGCCTAGAGACAGGAGGTCTTAGGTTCAAATCCAGCCTCAGACACTTCCCAGCTGTGTGACCCTGGGCAAGTCACTTGACCTCCATTGCCCACCCTTACCACTCTTCCACCTAGGAGCCAATACACAGAAGTTAAGGGTTAAAAAAATTCCATTTAATGAAACCATTATTTTGATTGATTTTTTTTAACACACTCATTTTCTAGGGTTCAATATTTTAGAGTCTAATTATATTTTTTACTGTTTGCAACGTCCTTATTGAATGAAAATGTTATTGCATTTCAGTCTTTAAGGATGTATGTAATATTTCTATTTTTCTGCATTTGGTTTTGAGATTTTATGGCCCAATATATAATCATTTTTTGTGAAAATGCCCTTTATAATTGAGAAATTTTAATTCCCATTCAGTTTTCTTTAAGATCTATCAAATATAATTTTTCTAAAATTATATTCCTCTAAGCTTTTTCACATTTATTTTTTTGGTTAGATTTATCTAGTTCTCAGAATGAAAAGTTGAGATCTCCTCCTAGTATAATCTTATTATCTATTTCATCATTAAACTCTGTCAACTGTTTCTTTTAGGAATTTGGATGCCATAGTATCTTTGTTTTCTGTTGATATTGCTTTATTTTCTTTTAGTAAAAATAGTTTCTTTTATTATTATTTTATTATGTATATTTTGCTTATTTTGTCTAAGATCATGATTGCTACTCTTGCCTTTTATACTTTAGATGAAGTGTAATAGATTCTTTTCCAGATTGCCTTCTAGTATCAGTTCTCTGCTAGTATCCTCAACCTTGTAAGAAAAATGAACAATGCATTTTACATGTGGAGTGTAATGGGAAAAGGATAGAGATAGGATAAGATTTAAAAGAAGTTGAAGACAGTCTTTAAGGCACATAATAGGAACTCAAGGAAAAGGATTTTAGCAGGCAGAAGTCAGAGGAAAAACAGTTTGGAAGTGACAACTTCTAGAGTGACTTGACTTCCTATGGGAGGGTAAGGGCTTCCTGTCCAGGAATGGTGGAGGAAAGGCAGGCTTATCAGAGCTCATTTACCTCACCTGACTGTGGAGAAGGAGTATACCCCTAATTCATCTTTGGAGATTCTCTATTTAACTGGGAAAGTTATAGAAAAGGATCTGACCATACCTGTTGTGCTTTTCGGAAGGTTTTATCTAAAAAATCCTGTCAGATTGGCTTTGAGGTTTTATCTTAGGGGTCAGACCCCCTGGGGTGAACTTAGTCATTGGAGTTCATTCATAATGGTTTTTTGAGACAGCTTTTGGGGATTAAATCAAACCAACTACTGAGGGTCATAGAGAGTTAGCTTAATTAGTTTTGGGGATATCTAAGTATAAAAAGAGAGTTAAGTTAGCCAGAAGAACAGAAGGCTCCCTCTTGTGAGGGATGTAGAGGATTGTGGGAAATTAGCTAGATCCCTTAGAGTTAAGGACCCCTGGTTCTGATCCTCAGTTTGTATTCCCTCTTAAAAGAAAAGAGATAATATATATGCATATGTGTATATGTATATATATATATATATATATATATATATGTGTGTGTGT
>NW_025380356.1:0-8520 GCF_016433145.1 Gracilinanus agilis | reverse complement strand
TATATGCACAGGTCTGAATATGATAATAATAACTATAATTTATATAATGCTTACTATTTGCCAGGTACTGTGCAGAGCACTTTTGCAATGATTATCTCATTTGATCCTTACAACAGCCCTTGAGGTAGATGCTATTATTATCTCCACTTTACAGATGAGGAAAATGAGGCAGAAAAAAATAAGTGACTTGCCCAGGGTTACACACAGGAAATATCTGAGGTCAAATTTGAACTTGGTTTTTCCTGACTCTAGACCCAGCATTCTAGCCATTCCACTAGCCACCTCACACATACACATCATATGCACATTTATATACATGCATGTAACATATATATGCATATATATGATATAAATACACAATTGCTATGAACTAAGAAATTCTAACTTAATCAATCAATAAACATTTATTAAGTGCCTATTATATGGCAAGTATCTTGAATATTTCTAAATTATCAGACATAACTGTTTTAGTTCTACAACTAAAACTTGAAATATCAAATAGAAGAAGAAAGAATACTTAAATTCTAAGAATTATGTATTTTTCCCCCCAGAGCTGTAAGGGATCATAAAAACCATTTCATCTAAGGCTCTTATTTTTATAGCTGAAGAAAATGAAAGCCAAAACCAATAGGTGACTTGCCTAAAGAGAAATAACTAGATAGTGTTAAGATTAGAACTTGGACATATTGACTTGCAGTCCAGGATCTTTCCATTCTATTAACAAGTAAAAATTGGGTTTTGATGATGGCCTATTTCAATGTAAAAAGAACTTCAAAATATTCCCTTCTGTCAATCTACACTGTCTATAATTTTTTTTTTTAACCCTTGTACTTCGGTGTATTGTCTCATAGGTGGAAGATTGGTAAGGGTGGGCAATGGGGGTCAAGTGACTTGCCCAGGGTCACACAGCTGGGAAGTGGCTGAGGCCGGGTTTGAACCTAGGACCTCCTGTCTCTAGGCCTGACTCTCACTCCACTGAGCTACCCAGCTGCCCCCTGTAATTTTTTTTTAATGATAGAGAAAACATTTAAAACTAAATGGAACTGTTTTTCTTCATTTTTCTCTATCTTTCAGCTTTGACAGTTTAGTCTAATTGTTATTATTAATATTACTCTTCTGCTACTTGCATTTATAATAACACTTTCAAGATTTGCAACGGTGAAGGAAGTTGATAGAAGTTCCTTACAGAAGTATATATGCAACAGCCAGAATGTCCTGGTACTGACATTACTATAGTAACAGAAACTCATGAATTGTCCCAAACATAGAACTTCAGGATTGACTCAAGTGAAAAAAACAACAACTTTGAGGTCAGTATTACCTTAGCAATGCAAGCTGGACAAAACCAGTCCCCATCTGGTATGGTGGTAATCTTGGGCCTATGGCAGTAAGTATGGCAGCCTTTGTCACAGCCATCACAAAGCAGCAGCAGTTCCTCATTATCTCCCTTTCGGCAAATCTGGCAGTACTACAATACATGAAAAATCATTTAAAATCAATAATATCTTGAAAATCTCCTTTTGGGAAATTAAATGTACCAAAATTCACATTTTGCACTATTAATTAACATTCCGCTTGCTAACATACATACAATAGCCATACACATCTATGTATCTCTCATTACACAGATATGGACCACATGACAGGGTGAGCAAATCTACTGGGGTAAAATGCATATTTTATGTACATTGCAAAGACCAAAGCTAAAGGCCAAATGCCCGCAAACACTTCAGAAGCATGTACACATTAACATATGGAATAATTAACATGACATTAGAGCACATAAAGCAATGAATAGCTTTAATACATGATATTTTTTAAGATGAGTTTTCTCTTTTGGTCATCTTATAATGATCTTCAAAATACCCTGTGAAGGAAGTAAGGGTTAAGGTTACTGTTAAATGTTAAAAAAAAGTTAAAGAGGAACCTCTGTCAGAAATAGGATTAAGACTCAGGATTTTCCCAGATTTTTATTCTAGCTAAAAGAATAAATTTCTCTTTTAATTTTGTGTCTACTTTAAAAACTGATGAAAAGGTGAAGATGAGAATGGAACCAAATCAACAGTTTGCTATAATTATGCAAATTACCATGAACATGATTCTTAAAAAGAGAGAGGCTATAAGTAAAAACAAAAAATTAAAGAGTTCATGATTTTTTCCCCTTTGACTAACTTAAGCCTATTGTTTCTCTTTTCATTAATTTCTGACATCTTTTTATGGAAGGTATAAATAGGTTAAAATCTTAAAGTTTAAGGAAAAGCATACTACCTCTATAAGAGAAAAAAGAAAAGTAAAATTATAAAAACACAGTGCTTTGAATTAATTTTGAGAGAAGGCAGTGCTATAAGTTTCATTTTTCATGATTTTATATATTAGTATGTATTCTTCCACATTTTTGCTCATGAAATAGAAAACATGTTGCAATCAATTTTTAAAATAAGAATATTTTGACCTAAAAATTAATACTAATTTAGATTTGCTAATGCATTTGTAATCTCAATTTCAAGTTAATTTCTTCGCTGATATTTAATACAAGAGCAAAATCTTAGAGAATGTAATTTGAAAGGTTTCATGAATTCATAATGTGCAGAGTACACATATTTTTAAATGCAAATATAGCTTAAGAGTTTTTCAGTAGACCTGTAGCTATACAGTATTCCATTTAGCAAGTATCTTCTTTTCAATTTGTAATATGCGAGAAGTCTAGCCATCCACAACGGAAAAATAAAGTGGATGAAAAACACATACTACAAATGCTTACTAAGTGAAATAAAAAGAAAAAAACACATAATGCCCAAATTGCAACATTAATTGTACATTAGACAATGAGCTCTTAGATCCAGAATTGACTTAAAATAGGTTAGATTAAATCATAGTTTGAAATAAGCAGCACTTTCAACTGACCATTCTTTTCTACAGTGTTTTCTCAGTTAATATTTATGAAGCAATAAGATGCATGGTGGGTGTAAATAGGATACAGATTTGTGTTCGAGAAGAGCATAGAAAAGTATCACACTAAGGACACCACCAGAAAAAAGAAGACCAATCAGTAACATAAATGAAGAATTATAGCACAATGCTACTAGAGCTCCCTAATATTAAAAGAGTCAGAAGAAGGTTTCAAATGGGTTGATTGGACTCTCATGCTAGGATGTATTTCTATGGAGATATATGAAAGAGTTACAGATGGAAAAGCTACTGTTTACACTGGGGGAGGGAATACTCATACCAATGATATCCCACATCCATTCAACTATCACATGTACAAACTATGAGAAATAGTTCAATATTCCTCCAGTAGTAGATATTGTCTTCTACCACATCCTGGAATACATTGATTTGACAAGAATATAATTGACATTTGAGTCACTTTTTTTAAAAAACCTTATTGTAGAGAAACTGAGTAAAAAAAAAAATCTATTCCCACCAACATGAATGCTGTGTAAATCTCTAAAAACTAAAGCTTGTAGACTGCAAATCAGTCATATAAAGAAAATTTGTATTGTATTCTATAATAGAGAATTAAAATACACTGTAAAATATTTTCCCACATTTATGACTTTTAAAATAAATTTCAGTCTGTAATATTAGGGAAGGATGAAAAATATTATCTTCAATTTTGTGAAAATCAATTTTTGATATTTATACTAGAAAATAGTTGCTTCATGTTGGCATGCACATAACATTTAGTTGAATTTTTTTACTACCAAAGTTTTAAAGTTCTTTTAGTATACCCTAGAACAGGGGACAGGTTCCCAACATTTTAATGAGGGGGTCTACTTTTTTGTTTTCACAGTATAGGAATGAGGTTGGGGTGAGTTCTTTTAGTCATACAAATTTTGTAATAGGCAGAGAAAGATCATTCATAAGAATTTCTTCTCCTTTTTGGGTATCCCCATAAACTAAGGAGAGGTGGCCATGACAGGGACAACAGTTTAATAAAACATTAAGATCTGTAGATAAATAGCAATCAACTTTATGTAAAGATATCAGCCTTAGTTTGACTCTAACCTGAAATTTTACCTGTGAATTTGGTGCCAACAGTAATCAACCAAGATGACTTCATAACATTAAGATGGCTATGGGGAAGGGAGTATGAGAATTCAAAATAAAATAAATATAGGGAATTAAGTTTTACTCTCAATGTTACAGCATAGCTGGGGATTTAAAATTGGTAGGTGAAATAATGGGAGAACAATTGTGGGCAAAACTGGGTGATACTAGTTAAGACCTCAGACTATTAGTGCTAGGCAGCAAGGTAAACAGAATGATGGACTTGGAGTCAGGAAAACTAGAGTTCAAATCCTGCCTTAGAAGTCACACAATTTGGTTGTATGATTGGACAAGTCATTATGCTTCCGTTTTCTCATCTATGAAACAGGAATAATAATACCTCCTTAGGTTGTTGTGAAGATAAAAGAAGATAATGTTTGTAAAGCAATTTGTAAATCTTAAAGTGCTATACAAATGCTAGTTATTATTGTTTTCTTTAGTCCCAGAAGAGACTTGACAGTCTGTTTGAAAACTCTTATATGCCAAAGGAAAAAGGCTTCAGCTGCTGCATGACTTTTCCAAGGACAACTTTCATAAGGAGCAGCAAGAATACACATTAAGCAAATATTTCTGAAAAATTAATTATGGCAGATGCATTATAAAATGTTAAAATGTACATGGGGGACTGCTAGGTATTTGAGTGGATCGAGGGTCAAGCCTAGAAATAGGAAGTCCCGGGTTCAAATCTGGCCTCAGATGACCCTGGTTAAGTCACTTAACCCTCCCTGCCTAGCCCATACCACCCTTCTGGTTTGGAGCAAAAACACAGTAAGAGTTTAAAAAAATGTATTTAGGAACACCGTCTGGTTATTAGGCCTTCAAACAAACTATAAAAGAGTCAAAAAGCTTTAAAAATCTATAATAGAGATGTTTCATTGGTCACCAAGGGCTTCTTTACTCACTGGATAATTAAAGATTATGTATTTCAAAGGGAGCTTGGAGATCATCTAACGAAACTCCCTCAATTCACCAAACATTTATTAAGGAACTATGTAATTTTCTGGGGATACAAAGATGTAATTCTAAAAGTCCATTTCTAAAATCTGTTAACATTATGCTAAAAGATAACAATAGTTAGGAATAGGAATAGTGACCTGTGATTTCACTGAAAGTATCAGATGTGCCTTGAGGCTGACTATCCACCATATCATGCTACCTCTTAACACGTGAACAGTCAAAAGAACACAGGGAAGTGAATCTCCACTGACACAGAGAATGTCAAAGAACTATAAGGATGAGAATTAGTTTCAGAGAAGGGCCGGCAACTTGCAGGTAGAACCTTGAAAGAAAATATGGATTCCAGCTTGTGGAAAGAGGAGAATTTGAGCAAAGGCACAAAGGCAGGAGGTGCAAGGTCAGAATGATGGAGTAGCAAGTTAAAAGTATTTGATTTGGTGAAAGGGATGTGAAATAAGTTGGGAAGGCAAAGAAGGTTAGAGCCAGGTGGTGAGGGACTGTAAATGGCAGGCTGAGTCTGTAATATGTTTAAAGGGAACAGGGAGCCACTAGAGGTTTTAGGGGAATTTCATGGACAGACATCTGCTTGAAGAAGCTGAGATTCTGAAAAGTTAATGACTTGACAAGGTGCCATGGAGGGTCACAGTATTTGAACATGGGCTGACTCCAAAACCATCATTTTTTACTATACCATCCAGTTTCCTAAGGTGGGAAGATATCTTCCTGTCTACCCTAACCTGTCAGTAAGGGTTGTTATTATCTCTATTTTATAGATGAAGAAACTGAGGCAAACAGAGATTAAATGACTTGCCTAATATCACACAGCTAGTAAGGTATCTGAGACTGAATGTCTCAAGGTTAAAGCTAAAATTTTTTTAGATCCTTACCTTCCATCTTAGAATTAGTTGTGTATTGGTTCTAAGGCAGAAGAATGATAAGGGCAAGGCAATGGGACTAGAAGTGACTTGCCCAGGGTCACACAACTAGGACGTGTTTGAGGCCAGATTTGAATGTAGAACTTCCCATCTGAACCAAATCCATTCAGTCACCTAGCTGCTGCCCTAATGCTAAATTCTTACTTATGGTACAATGGGGAAAGGTGCTGAATTTCCTACAAGAAGTTCTGGGTTTGAATCCAGACTCTGCTACTTGCTATCTGTGTGACAGACAAATCATTTTTCTCTTCTCTACTTCCTCATCTATAACATACAAAGATTGGTCTAAAGGATGCTGCCCTAAGACTTGGTAGACTAGTAGATGTTAAAAATGAGTATAATGTAATTAAAGCACATGCAGTGCAGGCTACGTTGAGAAATATCTACATTTTGGTAGAAGTTAAAAGCAGCCACTTAATTTCTCATAGTGAAAAAGCAAAGAAAAGAAATACAGAACAAGAGAGGATGTGGACATGAGCTGGACATAATGAAAATCTTGAAGACTGTAGAAGTATATTCCATACATCTTATCTTCTCTCTCACCTTTAAAAGGTGAGGCACCTCTAAAATATGCCAGTCAACAATTACTATCTATAAGAAAATGTCATATGTTATAATTAGATATTTTCTAAACAATAAAAAAGGAGACTATATGTACATAACCATTCTATAACAGGAAAAAAAATAGATATTGCTTGGTGGGTTTCATCAAGACCACCAGAAATACATCTTTGGAGAGAATAGGTGCTTTTACAAATGATGTAAAACTTTCAAGTACAACATATATAACATTTAGACAATAATAAGTAATTCATGATTAAGCTAAGAGAGCTGAAAATTTAAAAATGGGACAAAGTAAAATTAGTTATAGTATTTCTTAAGTAAAAACACTTACAACTTTCATAATTGATTTTTCCCATGCTATTGATTTCTGTAACTGCTGAATGCACAGAGCTACCTGTGCAGCACTGCGAGCTTCTGATAATGCCCTTCTCCATACCCTGAGCCCTGGAGCAATCTCCTCTTCAATTCTGCATTGAAATATAGAGAAATTCAGTAGGTCATATCCATATTTATGGGGTTCTGAATGTGAAACAATCATCATCACACTGAAAGCCAAGCAATGACAAAAACACGTATACAGCCAATAAGTATAAGGTTTAAGCAACTAAATTGGATGTAGTGCACAGACTGTGGCTACGTGCCTCAAAGCTTAGTCACAACCAGGTCAATGGAAGATCACTTTGCAGGATAATCAACAAACAGAACAAAAAAAATATCTTTACAAAGCATCATGCAGAATAGCATGATCCATATGGATCACAGACATACAAGAAGATACATAGATAACAGGCAATAGAAAATAGGCTCCAATTAGCAAAGAAGCACAATAATTTGTCAAGTTAATCTCAATAACCTACCCGTCACCATCACCACTAATGGATGGTGCAGGAGCAGGGACAGTAACTGTGCCCACATTATCCAGTTTGATCTGAATGGTGG
Organism: Gracilinanus agilis; assembly: GCF_016433145.1. NCBI lineage: Eukaryota > Metazoa > Chordata > Mammalia > Didelphimorphia > Didelphidae > Gracilinanus > Gracilinanus agilis. The sequence continues at coordinate 1,072 of NW_025380356.1, read as the reverse complement.
TACTTAAGGGGCTCTTCAGATACCTTCGCTCTATGTTCCGCTCCAACTCAGCCAGCCTGGTTACAGCTATATCTAGAGGGTTGTCACTCTTCCGTTCTAGAGGACTGGCACTGCTTTCTTCTCCTCTAGGACACTCTCCATCATGCTCCTTGCACAATTTAGTAACTGACTTATGCTCAAAATATACCAAGTCTTCCCTTTCTGATGCGGGTTCAGGACACATCCAACCCTATATCGCCAAGAGAAAAGAGAATTTTATTTCCTTTACCAAAGCCTGGGAGTTTCAGTCAACAGCAAAGCTGAATGATCACTAATAAGCTTTTACCTTGTGCTTTCCTAATGCTAGCCAGAAAACAAAAATGGAAAGTGTGAAAAAAAAATACCTATCCATCACCACTCTGGAAAAGTATTAAAAATGTAATCAAAGCTTTAAACAAGATTGTAGTTGGAAGTAGTAAATTCATGGGATTATGAAAATGAAAACTCCTATGGAATCTCTGGGTAGTGTCCACCTTGTCAGAAGGAAGAGAATTAGCTTAGGATGCCATTTAACACTTTCAAATGTCAGACTGTTTACCTCTTCGTGCTTTCTAAAACTGCCATCAGCATATCCTTTGAGATACTGAAAGAGATTAAATCCTTTGAAGAATGACAATGCTAACAATTAGGTGACATGTACTGGGTTGTGCAGTTTGCAAATCACTCTACCTCAATTATATCACTTCATCCTCTTGTGAGTAGTATAATTATTATTCCACATATTATAGACAATAAAATTAAGGTGCAGAGGGGGTTAAATGACTTAAACAAAGTTACTCCAGGAGTCAGTGACTAAACCAGTGTTAAATTCCATTTCTTTCAACTCAGAGGGTATGGGCCCCTTCACTGGTACCAATTGCTTCTCAGCCCCGACAGTCACCCTTGAGATACAAAGCTGAAAGTTAAATCACTTATCTCAAAATGAGTATAGAGAGAGCAGGCCCATACATGGAATTGTCAAACATTTTCCTATTAGGGATCACACCACCTTTTTAGAAATTACAAATCCTCAAGATACATACATATATATATA
>NW_025380355.1:0-1362 GCF_016433145.1 Gracilinanus agilis | reverse complement strand
AAAGGAAGGAAAGAAAGAAATGAGCAAGCAAGGAAGGAGGGAGGAAAGGAGAGAAGGAAGGAGGGAGGAAAGGAGGGAGAAAAGAAATTTGGAAGCATGCCCAGAAAATCATGAAACCATGCACACCTTTTTACCAGGCTATATTACTAATAGGCCTATACCCTAAAGAAATAAAAGAAAGAGGAAAAGGGTCTATATGTACAAAAATATTTATAGCAGTTCTTTTTGGGGGGGGAAACCAAAAACTAGAAGCTAAAGGAATATCCATCCTCCTATTGGGAAATGGCTGAACTAATTATGGTATATAAACGTAACAGAATATTATCAAACCATAAAAAATGATATGTACAATTTTCAGGGGAACTGGGCAGATCTTTATATACTGATTCAGAGAGAACTAAATAAAAGTAATAAGTCTCTATGATAACAATGTTAAAAAGAAAAAATAATTTTGAGAGTTTAGAATTTTGATCTATGCAATTGTTGTGGAAGAAACACACCAAAGTTCATGTCTTTTCAAAATCATCTATTTCCTCATTTCTTACAGTAGAATGGTATTTCATTGCACTCATATACCACAGCTTATTCAGTCATCCATTAATTGATAGACAACCCTTTGATTTCTAGTTTTTTGTCACAACAAAAAGAGCTACTATAAATAGTTCTGTATATATAGAATCTTTTATTTTTATTTTATCTCTTTTGGTTATCAGAGTTTGATCAAAGGACACATGTTATTGAGCAGCTTTTTATGTCCAAGTCCAAATTACCTTCCAGAATGATTGTTCCCATGTTTAGGTCTACCAGCGGTGTACCATCAGTGTGTTCATTTTCCCAAAGTCCCTCCAATATTAATCATTTCCATTTTAGTTGTCATCCTTGTCAATCTAATAAGTGTGAAAAATAATTTCAAAAAGGAAGAAGAGGGAATGCATGCATTTTCAGATGAAGGCACTATAATATTAGTTTTGCTTAACTGTTTTACTTTGCTGTATCCTGTAAATGTTTAAAATTTTAAAAATCATTCAAACATTTTAATGATAAACCAAGAGTCCAAAAGAATTAATCTGAAATGTCATTCATCTCTTGACAGAGAGGTAAGGAACTCAAACTTCAAATAAAGAGACATACAGTATCAGACATATTTGTTTTAGGGACTTTTTCTTTTTTTTTTTTTTGAGTGAACAATAGAGATGGGGTAGTGGGGGGGACATATTAAAAATATACTTTACTTGAAAAGTAATAAATTAACAACTCAGTAAAGAGAAGGGAAGATGAAGAGGAAGAAGAGAATAAGGAAGAAGAGGAGAATAAGGAAAAAGGAAGAAAGGAAGGAAGGAAGGAAGGAAGGAAGGAAGGAAG
>NW_025380354.1:0-4025 GCF_016433145.1 Gracilinanus agilis | reverse complement strand
ACTATTATGGTTTTACTATCTATTTCCTTCTTGAGCTCTGCCAGTTTTCCCTTTATGAATTTGGGTGCTATGCCACTTGGTGCATACATATTGAGCAGTGTTATTTCCACTCCTGCCTTCTTTTTCTCATTTGATGCCCAAAAGATTTTGCTCAAACCCTGAACCTTAAACTTGTGTATGTCCACCCGCCTCATATGTGTTTCTTGTAGACAACATATGGTGGGATTTTGGTTTCTAATCCACTCTGCTATTTGCTTCTGTTTTATGAGCGAGTTCATCCCATTCACATTCAGAGTTATAATCATCAGTTGTGCATTTGCTGACATTTTCAAATGGCAATAATATTTCTACCCGTTTTTTTCTCTGGATCAAATGTAGTGGGTGTTCTATGAATCCTTTCTATGTCTATATTGCCCTCTTGTTGTAGGACTTCAGGGCAATTTTGCTGAATAATTTCTTTTAGTATGGAGTCCAGGTTTCTATTAATTTCTGGTTTTTCTGGAAGACCAATTATTCTCAAATTGTCTCTTCTAGACCGGTTTTCTTGGTCTGTCACTCTCTCATTGAGATATTTCATGTTTCCTTCTATTTTTTCAGTCTTTTGACTTTGTTTTATTTGTTCTTGTTGTCTTGAGAGATCATTAGCTTCTACTTGCTCTATTCTAGCCTTTAGGGTTTGATTTTCGGCTATAATCTTTCGGTTTTCGGCCATAATCTTCTGGTTTTCGGCCATAATCTTCTGGTTTTCGGCCATAATCTTTTGGTATTCCTTTTCAATCTGGTCATCTCTGGTGTTCAATTGCAATATTCTACCTTTTAAACAGTTATTTTCTTGCCAGATCTCTTCCATTTTCCTCAAAATCTCAGTTTTGAACTCTTCCATAGCTTGTGAGGAGTTTTCCTTATTTGAGGAGGGTCCGGATGCTTGTTTGTTCTCCTCCTCTGTTTGCTCGGTTGTCTGGATTTTCTCTGTGTAAAAGCTGTCAAGTGTTAGAGACTTCTTTTTCTTGTTGTTATTCTTTCTCTTCTGAACTTCCTGAGACTGAGTAGCCATCATTAGCCCAGCAGCTTCTCAGATTTATCCTTGTGCTCAGTGTCTGTCCGCTATCTATTGGCTCCTGAGGTCTGAGTTCTGGTTTTTTCCAAGGTCAAGCCCCCTGGTGGGCCCCCTTGCTTGATCCTCTGCAGGAGGTTTCTTTACAAGTCTCAGGGCGCTGCTTCCACAGTCGTATACCCGTCCACACTGGTTCCCCACTTAGGCTTTAGTTCCTGGCTGTGTCTGCCTCCACCCACGCCTCCTCAGTGCCTGTGCTCTGCGCCCTGCATCCTGCTCCCGCGCTCAGATTTCGCCTGTGTTTTTTGGCTTAATGGGGTCCTAAGTCTTGCTGCTCTCAGGAACAGGCCCCGGAGCTGCCAATGACTCAATGGGTGCCCCAAACTTGCTCTATTTCTTTTTAGCTGGCTTCGGAGGTATAGATGAGTGTGGAGGGGTTGGGGGTGGGGTGGTTGCTCAGCCCGCGATTTCGTGAGGGCTGTTTCACCCCTTTATAGCATGGAAATGCCTCGATTCCACGTACCTTCCACGCTGTGCCCTGTTGTGGGGGTTCCTCCCTTCGTCTGGACTTGTTTTTATGTCCCCTTGAGGAGTTTTGTGTGTTTTGGTCAGGAGAGGTTAAGAGCTGCTTCTTACTCTGCCGTCATCTTAACCCGGAAAACCCATGACATGGTTTTGAAACACTGAACATGTAGGATTAGTAAGTGAGAGAAGTTGAAATATCTAGAAATGTTGAACAACCCTAAGAATAACAGGAAATCTGGGAGGATGTATTTGTGGAAAAAGAAAAGATGAAGACTTCTGTTTTAGACATGTTGAGCTTGAGACACCTTCGAGACATCTAGTTTAAAATGCCTAATGTGTGGTTGTTGATTTGGGGCTGATGTTCAGAGGGAGAGAGTAGGGATGGACACATTAAGCTAGTGTTCATTGGTATAGACAAAATAAATGAACTTATTAGAGTTAATGAGATCACCCAAGGAAAAAGTACAGAGAGAAAAGAGAAGAGGATCCCAGACACCAGCAAAGGTGAGAAAGGAGTCAGTCAACAGGCAGATAAGTAGTGAATTAAGGGAGAACAAAGTCACATAAAGCAAGAGAGGAGATATTATTCTCCAGTTTAAGGAACTGGAAAATTAAAATATCTGGGGGAATATCAACATAAATATTATAATTCCCAGGATTTGGAGTGGCTAGAAAAATGATAAACTAGGTACCTAACTCATTGAGAAAGCAGATAGAATATTCTGATAGTTGATAGACAACAGCTACCAGAATCTGTTTGGGCTGTTAAATTTGTATTCTATAAATCTCGAAGAAGGCGAGGCTGCTGAATCATAAGAGTATCGGAGAATCTGGAAATGACATTGAAGAACAAATAGTATTCTGATTTCTTCATCAAAATTGTCGAATTGGGGAATAGGAGTGGGAATATATCTAGTGCTGGAAAAGGGGGGCCATGAAAGGAATGCTCTCAGGGTTCTCTAGGTTTCAATGAGTGCCAGAAGATGGAAAGAGAAATAGAGGAAGAGAAAATTTATCTTAGTGATGAAGCAGATCTTCCAAAGATCACAGTGGAAGGTGTCAGTATATCTGAGATATTGTACTAAATACAATTGATGGAGATAGGAATAAAGGATCTGACAATAGGGATTAGAGGATAGTATTTCAGTCAGGGGTTCAATCTCAGTGGAATGACCAAAACCAAGAGAGATTCGAAATGTTCTCTACTGGAGAAGGAGTCAAAGCAGAGTAACAGTAAGATTTACTGATGAACTCAGGTGATTAGAAATTTCAAGGTGGTTTTGGCATAGTTCTTACCTGCCCAATATTGTGCTATGTCCTAGGAGGCATCAGGAAGAGATGGTATGTTCATGACCAGGAGGTTGCTGTATTCCAAGAGAATGGAATAAATCTGACAGTGCTATGTTCCTTGGGCACTTAGAAGCTTAGTGATGAAGTAGGAAGTGGTATCTTAGCTCAGGCCAGTCATGAACAGGGATAGACTACCTTTTGCCCAGACATCTTCCACAAGCCTAACGATGAGGAGAAAGATTTTATTCCCAAGCCACCTTCTATTGCATTTTTTGGCTGTGGCTCTTAGATGACATGGAAACCTTCTGAGGAGATAGGGGCTGGTATGTTTCTCACTCTCTTTTCTAGCTCAGAACAGGGCTTAATGTATTGTAACTCTCAGGAAGTCTTAATGAAGAAGTAGAGATAGTATCTCAGGCTTCTCCAGAAGCCTAGAGAGGAGGGAGAAAATATTAAAAAACATGACATTTGGATATCAAAGTCCATTTCTGAAGAAACAAGTCTTTGCAGAAGATTTAATTAAAGCCATTCATTAATTAAAATAATACAAATTTTTTATTTGGTACTGACAGGGAATATGTATTATATGATAATATACATACAACCTATATCATATTACTTGCCTTCTTGGAGGGGTAGGGATGGGAGGGAAGAGAAAAACAGAATGCAGTGTAGATTTTTGGACATAACCAATGTGAGAAATTGGGATAATCATATTTATTATAATTTATTACATATTTATAAGAAATCATAGATACTTTATTTTTATGTGACATAAAATATGTTACTTATTAAAAATGGCAACAAAAAAGGAAGTCTGAAAATAAAGGCTATATGACATAACTGGAAACATTAAAGGAAAAGGGGGAAAAAAGAATGCCATAGGATATTCCATTGACTATAGCAACCTTCAGACAAGGACAAATAATGACTTCTCCAAACTAAGGCAGCCAACTGAACTCTATCACTGGAAGTAAAAGTGGGTCTCAGATAGGGTTTGGAAACGATTTTTATATACATATATGCCTTATATATGTTTATTATATATTATATATCTATAAACATATATATGTATATGTTATTATAACATTATATGTGTGTATATATACATACATATATGCATATATACATACATACATATATATGTATATATATA
>NW_025380353.1:0-3139 GCF_016433145.1 Gracilinanus agilis | reverse complement strand
ATATTTCTTTCTATTTATGTAGTTACATTTCTTTCTATTTAGACAGTTACATTTATTCATTTCTAATTTATTGCTAATGTCATTCCGGGGCAGCTAGGTGGTGCTACCTCACCAATGGGGAACAAATCTCTGGCTCTGTGTGTGTGTGTGTGTGTGTGTGTGTGTGTGTGTGTGTGTGTGTGTGTGTGTGGCATTCCTTTGGGAAGGAAGGAAGCTCAGTGGTGTTTGGTATTTGGCTGGTGCTGGGGCGGATGCAGGGGAAAGGGCACAGTCTGGAGGGAATCTGAAGAACAGGAAGCTTTGGGGGTCTGGCCGGAGGAGTGTGGGAGGGTGTTCCCTGGCATCTGCCCGGGCTGTGGGCAGGCTGGGTCCCAGGTAGCCCCGGAGGGCATTCGAGTGGTTAACAATCCCATTTCTGCAGCGCCTTCTCTCTTGGCAGAGGTTTCCTCACTCTTGGAGAGGGGCAGAGGCTGAATTCACAGGATTCTCACTCTAGACCTGGGAGGAACCTTCAGGTCATCCAGTCTCACCCACTCATTTGACAGAAGAGGAAACTGAGTCCCTGGGAACCTGGAGGACTCGCCGGAGGTCACCCCGATGGACTCAGGGCTGGGATTCAGAGACAGGACGTCCCCCAGAGCAGGCACACACACATCCAGGCTTCTGCAGTCAGGCCAGCCTTTCTTTGGATGAAAAATCTGCCCTGCCTGGGGCTCAGCTGGGTCTTCCCTGGCTGCCAAATCCCTGAACATTCCTAGTTTCAGATAAGATGATGGAGCTGGATAGGGATGTAATCATGTTCCTGCCTGCCTCTCCTTTCTTCTGCTTAGATCTGTCTGTTTAGACACTATTTCGTTCCTTAACTTAAAGACGGAGCACTTTAGTAAGAAGGGCAGCTAGGCGCAGAGCAATGGGCATGGACAAGTCCAGCCTCAGACACTACCTAGCTGTGTGATCCTGGGCAAAGAGACTTCACCCAGTTTGCCTCAGTTTCCTTATCTGTCAAATGAGCCGAAGAAGGAAATGGCAAACCACTCTAGTATCTTAGCCGTAAATCACTTCCCCCATCTGCCTCAGTTTCTTCATTAGTAAAATGGGCTGGAGAATTGGAGGCAGCTGGGAGGCTCTGGATAGAGAACTGGGTCTAGAGATCTGGGTTCAAATCTGGCCTCAGAAGCTTCCCAACTGGGTCACCCTAGACAAGTCACTTAACCCTCATTACCCAGCCCTTTTGCCATTCTTTTGTGTTAGAATTAAAACTAGGACAAACCGTAAGGGTTGAGAAATGATAATAATAATCTGATTTCAGCTACTTCCTAGCTGGGTGACCTTGGGCAAGTCACTTAACCCCCATTGCCTAGCCCCTTTATGGCTCTTCTACTTTGGAACCAATATGCAGTCTTGATTCTAAGATGGAAGGGAAGGGTTTTTTTGTTTTGTTCTTTGTTTTTTAATGAGCTGGAGAAGGAAATGGCAAATCACTCCAGTGTCTCTGCCAGGAAAACCCCAAATGGAGTCCCAAAGAGTCAGACACAACTGAAAAAGGGCTGAACAACATTCTAGTCTGATGACATCCATGAAGAAGGTTCTAAAGTTATTCCAGATCAGCATTATCTGCGGCAGGGGGGCAAAGACAGGGAGGTTCCATCTATGGAAAAGGTCCATTTCTGGTATAATTGGAATTTTCTCAGTGGGATGGAGATTGGTATTTGTGGGATGGAGATTTGTATTTTTTATCACCTTATGAAAGAGGATGAGTTTTGGACTTATAATTCCAGCCATTGGGGCATATCCTTGCCCCCTCCCCCCCCCCATTAAGTCGTCCCCATCCCCAATCCCAAGTTTTTAAAAGCACCGACTCTATGCTGTGCTGGACACTTTGTAGATACTCTCTCATTTGAGTGGTAATAATGGAGGCTCCTATGAATCCTGTTTTACAGATGGGGAAACTGAGCAGACAAAGGGTAAGTGGTTTGACATTTCCTTCTCCAGGGGATGAAGACAAACAAAAGTTGAGTGACTTGCCCAGGATCACCCTGTTTGTGTTGGAGGCTGGATTTAAACTCAAGGCTTCCAGACTGCAGGTTGGGCGCTCAATCCACTGAGTGACCTTTGAAACCTGAAGTAATGTGTTGCTCAATGTCTACTAATTCCTTGCATAATCTCCTTAATCAGTAATGAAGAGGATCACTTCCTTCTTGTGGGAAGTGTGGGAGTGTGAGAGGTAGTTATCATTGGCTGGTATCCCAGCTGGGGGTGCTGAGCCTTAGGTGCCTCCCAAAGAATTTTGGAATTTTAAAATAATTAGTAATAACGATGAGGCTAATAATGATTAATATAGAGGCAGCTAGGTAGAAACCTGAGAGGATAGAGTATTGGGCTTGGGATCTGAGTTCAAATTCAACCTTAGACTCTTACTGGCTGTGTAACCCTAGACAAGTCACTTCACCTCTTTTTGCCTTAATTCCCCAAAGAAGGAAATGGCAAACCACTCCAGTATTCTGGCCAAAAAATCTGTGAAAGGGATGGTTGACAGGATTATGTCAAGTCAGACACAACTGAACAACTGCATTTATACAGCCCTTTATAGGCTGTAAAATACTTTATAGATCATATCAAATTTGCTTGGTGGAAGCAGATTGATTGTGGAGAGGGACTCGAGAATCCATTTAATAATGCCCACTGCTGGGGCAGCTGGGTAGCTCAGTGGATTGAGAGTCAGGCCTAGAGCTGGGAGGTCCTAGGTTCAAACCCGGCCTCAGACACTTCCCAGCTGTGTGACCCTGGGCAAGTCACCTGACCCCCCATTACCCACCCTTACCACTCTTCCACCAAGTAGCCAAGTTAAGGGTTTAAAAAAAAAAGAGGAAAAAAATAATACCCACTGCTTTTATAGATGAGGAAACTGAGGCCCGGGGAGAGTCAAGTATCCTATTTACACAGATGGAAAGGACTTTGGTGACCATCTAATTCAACCCACTCATTTTACAGATGAGGAAACTGAGTCCTAGGGAGACTAAAAAACTTACAAACGTAAGTCATCTGTACACATACAGATCATATGAAGAGCTGGGATTCCAGGCAACTTTTTCTTTTTTTTTAACATTTATTAATATTCGTTTTTAACATGGTTACATGA
>NW_025380352.1:0-6632 GCF_016433145.1 Gracilinanus agilis | reverse complement strand
GCCTCATATGCGTTTCTTGTAGACAATCTATGGTAGGATTTTGGTTTCTGATCCACTCTGCTATTTGCTTCCGTTTTATGAGCAAGTTCATCCCATTCACATTCAGAGTTACAATTGTTAGTTGTGTATTCACTGACATTTTTGTATCCTCCCCTAGACCCACTCCTTATTACACTATTTTCTTTTACACCAGTGGTTTGCTTTGAGCCGGTATCCCTTATCCCCTACCTTGATTGACTTCCCTTTCTTCCCCCTCCCTTGTTGTTCCCCTCTTTTTGTTTTTTAAAGACCAAATGAATTCACTCCCCCTTCTTCTTCCCTCCCTTTTTTGGCCTCCCCACTCCCCTGCTCCCTTTGGTTTACCCCTTCTGACTTTCTCAGTAGGGTTAGATAGAGTTTTTTATCCGGATGGATAATAAAGCTATTCTTCCTTCTCCGGGTTGATTCCACTGAGAATAAGGTTTGATTATGCTCTCTTCCTCTCCTTCTTATGGTATTATTTATCCCCTCCCCTTCCCATGCCCTCTTTGTGTGTAATAGAATATCTTATTTTCTTATTTACTCGGATTTTTCTTGGTGTCCCCTACTATTCCCCCCCTCTTTCCCACCCCCCATATCTTCTTAGACCATTTGGTATCCTGTCCTCTCCCTATGAATTATTCTTCTGGTTGCTATAATAGTGAATATTATAATAGTGTATAGAGTTCAACTACAGAGAATTATACATAGCATTTCTCCACCTAGTAATACAGATAATTAGATCTTATTTATGCCCTTAAAGAGTCAAGCTTAAAAGACTATGAGTTTTCTTTCTTTTCCCTCCGTTTCTTATTTACCTTTTAATCTTTCTCTTGATATTTGTGGTTGAGTGTCAAACTTTCCATTTAGTCCCAGTCTCTTTTGTGCAAAAACTTGGAATTCTTCAATTTTGTTGAATGCCCATACTTTCCCCTGAAAGTATATGGCTAGTTTCGCCGGGTAGTTGATTTGTGGCTGAAGGCCCAGCTCTCTTGCCTTTCTGAATATTATATTCCAAGCCTTGCGGTCTTTTAGCGTTGAGGCTGCCAGATCCTGTGTGATCCTTATTGGTGCTCCTTGATATTTGAATTGTCTCTTTCTGGCTTCTTGTAAGATTTTTTCTTTAACTTGAAAGCTCTTCAATTTTGCTATTATATTTCTGGGTGTTTTCTTTTCTGGGTCCAGTGTAGAGGGTGATCTATGGATCCTTTCAATGTCTATATTGCCCTCTCGTTGTAGAACTTCAGGGCAATTTTGCTGAATAATTTCTTTAAGTATGGAGTCCAAGTTTCTATTAATTTCTGCCTTTTCTGGAAGACCAATGATTTTCAAGTTGTCTCTTCTAGACCGGTTTTCTTGGTCTGTCACTCTCTCATTGAGATATTTCATGTTTCCTTCTATTTTATCAGTCTTTTGACTTTGTTTTATTTGTTCTTGTTGTCTTGAGAGATCATTGGTTTCTAAATGTTCGATTCTAGCCTTTAAGGACTGGTTTTCGGCTATAATTTTTTGGTTTTCCTTTTCAATCTGGTCATTTTTGGTCTTCAGTTGACTTGTCTCACTTTCCAATTGCGAAATTCTGCCTTTTAAGCTGTTATTTTCTTGCCAGATTTCTTCTATCCTCCTCAGCATTTCATTTTTAAACTCTTCTATAGCTTGTGACCAGCTTTCATTTTTTGGGGGAGGTTTGGATTTTTGTTTTCCCTCCTCTGTTGTCTGGATTTTCTCTGTGTAGAAGTTGACGGAATGTTCCAGAGTTTCTCTTGATAGTCTTTTTCTTCTGGACTTCGTTATTGCTGGCCATTGTTAGCCCCGCCCCTTTTCAGCTTTGTCTTTGCACTCGGGGTCTGCCTGCGCCTTGCAAGCTCCGGGGGGCTCCGGTCTCCTTGTCCTCGGGGTCAGGCCTCCTGGTAGTTCCCGGTCTGCTCCTCTGCCCGAGGTTCCTTCAGCAGTCTTTGGGGCTGCTTCCACTGCCACGCTCTGGTCAGCACAGGGTCCTCACTGGAGGTCCAAGCCTGGGCTGGAGATAGTTATTCAAGCCTAGGGCACTGCCTTTGCCTGCTCAGATGCTCTTAGGGCACCGCCTTCACCCCTGCAGAAGGTAGTGAAAGTCCGTGGGCTGGAGATCTTTATTCGCACCTGAGGTGATGCCTTCAGTGCTTGGGAAAGGCTGTGTTTAAGAGGAACTTTGTCCCAGCCAGAGGAGGTGCCTTCACCCACTTGGACACTCGGGGAAAGTCCGTGAGCGCCCCCAGCACTTGGGGTCCCTTGTCTTGCAGCACACAGGTACAAGCCCCGGGGCTGCCAGTGATTATCTGGTTGCCCCAGTCCTGTTTTCACACTTGTGCCTTGCGTTGTTCGAGGTGTGTGGTGTGGGAGGTGTAAAAGTGAAATTTGGGAAAATGCCATCTAAAAGTGTATATATTTCTATGGACAAGGGAAATGTATCAAAACTACATTTCCCCTGATCCAACATGGTCCAACTGGTTTCTGTTTCCGGGTCTTTGGGGAATGGGGAGGCCCCGTCTTGACGCCGGGAAGAGCTTAAATCTCCTGGGATAGGAGGGAGTGGGCTCTTTGCCAGTAGGGTCTTGGCCAGCAGATTTGGGAGGTAGAGACAGGAAACAAAATGGAGGTGGCAGTTTTGAACGCTTACAAGCACGTGGTCTAATGATTTAATCTATCAGCATGGCTTTAATTAAAATACTAATATATATATATATATATATTTATACCAGCCTTTATCATTTTTAATATTTATAGAGGTGGGGGAGGGGCTTCTTCCTCTCGCGTTTTAGTGAGAGCTGTTTCACCCCTTTATAGCGTGGAAATGCCCCGATTCTGCATACCTTCAATGCTGTGCCCTGTTGTGGGGTTCCTTCGTTCTTCTGAACTCGTTTTTATTTCCCCTTGAGGGGTCCTGTATGCTTTGGTCAGGAGAGATCGAGCAGCTGCTCCTTACTCTGCTGCCATCTTAACCGGAAGTCCTGTAGAAGATCTTGAACAGAATTTCACTTTAGACACAAATTTTTAAGAATCGATATGCTCTTGCTGGTGGAGTTGTAAATTGATCCAACCATTCTGGATGGTAATTTGGAACTATGCCCAAAGGGCGCTAAAAGACTGTCTGCCCTTTGATCCAGTCATACCACTGCTGAGTTTACACCCCAAAGAGATCATAGGGAAAAAGACATGTACAAAAATATTTATAGTTGTGCTCTTTGTGGTGGCAAAAACTTGGAAAATGAGGGAATTGGGGAATGACTAAACAAACTATGGTATCTGTTGGTGATGGAATACTATTGTGCTCAAAGGAATAATGAACTGGAGGAATTCCATGTGAACTGGAACAACCTCCAGGAATTGATGCAGAGTGAAAGGATCAGAACCAGGAGAAGAGTGTACACAGAGACGGATACACTATGGTACAATCCAATGTAATGGACTTCTCTACTAGAAACAATGCAATGATTCAGGACAATTCTGAGGGACTTATGAGAAAGAACGCCATCCACATCCAGAGAAAGAGCTGTGGGAGCAGAAACACAGAAAAAAAACACCTACTTGATCACATGGGTTGATGGGGTTATGACTGGGGATGTAGACTCTAAACAATCACCCTAGTGCAAATATCAATAATATGGAAATAGGTCTTGATCAATGACACATGTAAAACCCAGTAGAATTGCACGTTGGGCTACAGGAAGTGGGGTGGGAGGAGGGGAGGGAAAGAACATGAATCTTGTAACCATGTAAAAATATTCTAAATTAATTAAAATTTTCCAAATTAAAAAAAATAGATATGCTCACTCTTTATGTGGGGACAAAGAATTGGAAATTGAGGGGATGTCCATCAGTTGAGGAAAGGCCAAACAAACTGTGGTATATATGTTGTTGAGGGAATACTATTGTGCTATAAGAAATGATAAGCAGGATGATTTCAGAAAAAGCTGGAAAGATTTACATGAACTGATGTAGAGTGAAATAAACAGAACCAGGAGACTGTGTGAAGGGAACCCCCTCCTAGGATCACCTTTGGGGCCCTACCTGCAGCCCTGTGCTCCAGCATGAGTAGTGACCTGGGCACTTAACCCAGAAATGACGGGGAAATTGATCCAGGAGTAAAGGGGGAAAATAAAGTAAGGGATGCAGGAAGTGGGGATCTCTTTATTCTCTCAGGCATGTGCAGTGAAATGAAGGTGGCTAAGGGAGTCATGTGGCGAGCACTCAAATGGCTAGTTAGAATAGGCTTTTTCTTTCTATCTGCCTGCCTTCTCTTATTCAAGTAAATATTAATAAACTCTATGAAAATCAAGGACCAGAGTTTAATTTAGTTATTACAAGACCATTGTACACAATAACAGGAATATCCTGGGATGATCAACTGTGAAAGATTTAGCTACTCTCAGCAATACCATGATTTGGGACAATTCCAGGGAATGCTAGCCACCTCCAGAGAAAAGAGTTGTTGAAGTCAGATGCAGATCAAAGCATACTATCTTCCACATTAGTTTACTTACGGTTTTATTTTGGGGTTTTGGTTTTATATGAGTATTCTATTACAACAAGGACCAATATAGATAATGCATGTATAATCCAGATCAAATTGATTACCATCTCTGAAAGGTGAGGAGGGAAGAAAGGGAGGGAGACAATTTGGATCTTATAATTTTGGGAAATGTATATTGAAAATTATCACATGTAATTGGGAAAATAAAATATCTTTGAATTAAAAACAAAAAGAAGAATGATGCTTGGGGGTAGGTAGATGGCTCAGAAGATTGAGATCCAGATCTAGAGACAAGAAGTTCTGGATTCAAATCTAGCCTCAGATACTTCCTAGCTATGTTACCCTGGGCAAGCCACTTAACCCACATAGCCTAGCCCATACCACTCTTCTACCTTGGAACCAATATACTCAGTATCAATTCTAAGGGGGTTAAAGGAATGAATGGATATGCTCTAAGTAAAAATGAAATTTCCATAAAAATGTATTTCTTATAATCCATCCACAGAGATAAGGACTGGATTTTTTTTATTTGAAAATTCTTAATTAATTTAGAATATTTTTCCATGGTTACATGAAAGGACTAGCTTTTGATGGGGTTAATACTAATTGGATCTCACCCAAAGAATTGATTGATTACTAAACTAACTCCATTTTGAGGAAACAAGTTTTATTATAAGAGAATATAGTAATATCATGGCTAGGACAGTAAGTAAGTAATTAAGGTAAGGTAAGGAGTTGTGGTAAGCAAAGGTAGAGAGCGAGAGAGTAAAAGGTAAGAGTGTGTGTGTTGGGGTTCTCAGGAATGTGTTTTATCTTGATCAGTTACTAAGGAAGGGGTCATTTGTTTGGGCAGTTGTTGTCACTACCCATGACTCACTCTGTTTACTCACTGGGGGATGGAGGAAAGCACAGTGTAAAATGGGATGCTAATATGCTAAATACCATGGAGCAACTTTAGGTCAAGTTTTGCTCTTTTCTGCACAGACTCTAAGGAAGGCAGTGAGTGTGGAAATTGAGCGTTTTTTGAATCTAGTCCTGTGTGACTGGGCAACTGGACCACCTGGCCTTGCTGTCCAGAGACCCCCTACCCAAAGACCTAGGTTACATCTAAAGATTCATGTGAGGAATCAGAACCACTCATGATCTTATACGAAAGGCGGCTTCATTCTAATCAACCAGTTACTGTTTCTCTGTTCTTTTAATTGTATACAGCTACCTGGCAGGATCTGTGGGACATTTCAGCCCACATCATTTCATTGGTACAGGGAGCTCCTAGATGAAGAAACTCCCTTGACAAACGAAGGTCACCATCTTCTTTGCAATTTATAATCCCATTCAAGAGTTACCTGAAGAAATGAGATATTAAATGACTTTGACAATAGCAAAGCTTTTATGTGGCAAAAATGGGACTTCCTCCCTTTGGGGATGATTCTTATCCACTGCACCAATCTTCCTCTCAAGGACTTTGTTAGGATGACACAGAAACTCCTGCTTGCTCCCTCTGAGTCCCCATGACTGGAGGGTTGTATTAAAGATAATTGACCATTGAGCGTCATGGGTGATGGAATCTTGTGGAGTAATCTTCCCACCATGCCGCCTGTAAGAACTGTGGGAACTGGGCTCTTTGCAGGATGCTTCTCTTTTTGACTTCCCCATCTTGTTTCTTTCTTCTCCTTGAAACTTCCAGGTTAGAGAAGGACATAGCTCTCTTCTCCCTACAATGGCACTGGTAGCTTTAATAAGCCAGTGACAATGGGAACATGTGTTTGCCTGTGGGAGTCTGAGGTGTTGGCCATCTTCTGTCTTCCTGTTTCCTTTTCCAGAGTGCCCATCAGAAAACACCAACTTTGAGAAATGGGCATTTCCAGGTGCCAACTGCCCAGTACTGCTTCTTGGAAATGAATGCCAGTGCCAGGAGGATACTAAATACCAAAGGAAGCCAAACCTTGGCTGGCCAGGAGATCTAGACCTTGCAGACTGCCTAACAGCTGCCAAAGGGGATGTGAAATAGCTGGGCAGCAATCCCACAAAGAGCCTTAGTCTTAAACTAATGAAGGGAGGGTGTTTTCTCTGAATATATATATATATTTATATTATGTATATA
>NW_025380351.1:0-5794 GCF_016433145.1 Gracilinanus agilis | reverse complement strand
CCTGGCATACTCTATTTGTAGCGTTCCCCCGATCTTTCCTAAAAACATTGCATCCCTGGCCACCCTCTCCCTTACTGCATGGACCTTCTCTCCTGCAGCCAGGCCACCAATGTCAGCATCCAACCAGCCAGGACAGGAAGTAGACATGCTCCAAAATGGGCCTCCCTGCTATTATCCAGGTCCTCCCTGTCCACTTTGCTTCCTGAACTCTATTCCTCTGGGTTTCATACCATCCAAATAGTTCAGGGATCTAGATCCTAGTGGTCATTCCCTGCCAACCCGAGCTAATTCTCCCTCCTCTCTGGAGTTCAGGACTCAGCAAATGGTCTTCTTTTCTAGACTGATAACACCTTCCTTCGGACTTCAACTTTACATGTTGGCATCCTTTCAACTGTCCTTATTTCCCAGTTGGCTAACTTCCTCCACTTGGGATCTGCACCTTCCCTCAATTAGAGGCACGGATGTTCATAACCTTAACTTTAACCACAAATCTTATATCTCCATCATCCATAACCTGTAATTCCATAATAACCTGTTTTACTGTCTCTCTCTATGGCTTACCCATCCTAGACCTACTCTAGTATCTCTGCAAGTTCCACTTACCCTGCTCCTCCCCGCACTCCCTTTCCTGCCTTCAAAATCTTGACCTTTTAGTCAGTCTTTACATTGTTACTCAGCCTTGAATCTCCTGCCAGATTCTATCACTGAGCTTCCCTTTCAAACCCCAACCCTGAATTACTCCCACATCTACCTCTTACACCTCTTTTGGTGTAAACAAGTTAAATGCTATTGGAGACATTTATACAACTGCGCTGTCTGGATTCTCTATAAATGTGTTACCCAAAGCTCATTTGGGCCCTCACTACTGCACAGTCATCCTTTTATTCTTTCTTGATTGGCATCAAACTGTCCAGAATGGCTATTCCAACCCTCTTCTCTTTTCTCTCTCCTCTCCTCAAAATACATACAATCCGTCTTCCTTCTCAAAAGAGGCCCTTACTCATAATTCACTGAAAAAATTTTGGCCATTCATTGTGAACTCACTCTCCTTCCCAGTTTCTCACTTCAGAAATGGTTTCTTGGGGCAGCTGGGTAGCTCAGTGGAGTGAGAGTCAGGCCTAGAGACAGGAGGTCCTAGGTTCAAACCTGGCCTCAGCCACTTCCCAGCTGTGTGACCCTGGGCAAGTCACTTGACCCCCATTGCCCACCCTTACCAATCTTCCACCTATGAGACAATACACCAAAGTACAAGGGTTTAAAAAAAAAAATGGTTTCTTAAAAATTCCCCATTCTCTTCTTCTTTGCTTCAGATTCAGTAAATAATGTGATCCTTATCAATGCCTTCTACTTATTTTGGTTTTTTTCCAAGACCTCTTTTATATTGTGTATATATGTATGTACTTATACATTACCAATAACATGTAATAACAAATTTTCACACATTTTCCTAAGTTTTTTTGTCAAACTTACACACACACACACACACACACACACACACACACCCCTTCCCTATCTTCTCCTGGTGCTGGCAGCAATTCAGTCTGCAGCTCTTCTACTTATGAGTCCTAGAGCTCCTCCTCCCCTGTCTTCTAACTTTCAATCTTCCTCTTTCTAATTTTCAACCTCTTCTCATTCCCTGGCAGCTCTTCTGCCTACAAACATGCTCAGATCTTCTCTATATTCAAACTCGCATCCTCTATGTTCCCCCTTCAATCAAGCATTTTTATACTTATTTGGTACCATGTGTTGCACTAGGGATGCAAACGCCCAAGTGAAAAAGTACCTGCCTTCTAGGAGTTTATAGTATGGCCAAAGGAGACACGTGTGCACACACACAATTGTGTTTGCACACATTTCCATGCATGCACAATGAGGTTATGGAGTTGCCCACACTCACCCATAGGTCACCTGTCAGCATGTTTGTTCTCATCTCCCCTAGTTCTAGAGAAATACAAGGGTATGTTCAGATGTTTCTTCATTAATTATCTAAATTACATTATCTCTATCACTGATCAGTTCAGAGTCTCAACACCAGTTTACTGTTCATTTAATAAACTGGAAAAACTTTTTTGCCAAAAGTGTTTGTTCATATCTCCTCAAAATCCTTAATATGTAAATAAATCATATTCAAGTTAGTGGATATATGATATTAACAGTCTAATAACACAAAGATATAAATGATCATTTACAATGTTTTATATGTGAGAATGATCACAGCAACCTCTAGCCAGCAAATGGCCTCTCCTTCTAAAAACACAGTTCCTCCATTCCTTATACTCAAGGTACCAAGCAAATCCTGTTTGTCCTCATCACAAGATAACAAATAGTTGTATCAACCAGCAATTATTAAGTGTTAACATGGTGTTACAAGCCGAACATTCAAAGAAAAGCAAAAACAGTCACTGCCCTCAAGAAGCTAACATACTAACAGAAGAGACAACATGAAAATAAGTACACATAAAATAGAAAGAAGATTCTTCCATCTCTTCCTCTCTCTTCAGTTTCCCTCTAACCTTGACACTGGAGCAGCTTCTTCGGTTCTTTTCAATCATCTTTTCAAACTGGAGGTTTCCACATCATTCCTTTGGGCTCTTAAAACTATAATAACAGTAACTATAGCCCCTCTAAGACAAGCTTTTGAAACGGGTGTTACATAGTAATATGTAAAACATTTGCCAGTCGATTTTGAAGGGGCAGGCACGAATAGATGGGAAGATGAAGGAAAGCTAAACCAAGAAGGTGTTTGAACCAAGTCTTAAAGGAAACTAGAGATCTAAGGGATGGAGACTACGGGGGAACACATTTCAGGTCTGGGGCACAGCCAGGATAAAGTCTATAAAAATGGGAGAACGGATGTTCACCATGACTCATGAAGAACTGAAGGAACTTAATTTGACTACTCCATAGTGTACATGAAAACAAAAAAATGTGTAATCAACCTGGAATTGTAGGAAGGATGACAGATTATAAAACATTTTAAATGAGAAACAGAAAAACTTACATAGGAACCTAGAGATAATGAGGAGCCATAAGACTTTCTGAGTTGAAGAGTAAAACTTTTGCTTTAGACTCTGACAACTGTATGGAGAATAGATTGAATTAGGAAGAAACTTGGAACAGGGAGACAAATCAGGAGACTATAGAAATAGTCTGGACAAGAGATGAATTTTTAAACTATAGTGGCAACCATATCAGAGGACAAATGCAACATTTTTATGGAGGTAGAAATGAGAGGATTTAGCAAGTGGTAAGATGATTTGTGGTTTGAATGTGGGGAGAGGAGGGAGGAGTCAAGAATGACACTAACATCTTGAACTTGAGTGATCAGAAGGATGGTGATGCCCTCTACAGAAATAGAAGTTTGCAAAAAGAGATGAGTTCCTTTTAGGCTTGTTGAGTTTGTGATGCCTATGGGACATCCAGATCAAAATGTTTTCCAGGCCATTTGATGATGTAAGATTGGAGGTCAAGAAAGAGATTGGGGCATATAGCTCTGATAAAGATGGTACACTTAAAACCCACCTGAGTTGATATGTCCACTAAGAAAGGAATTGTAGTGAGAAAAGAAAGCAGCCCAGGACAGAATCTAGAAGTATTAACAAAGGTATGCTGAAACTAGCTGTAGAGAACTAACTGAAATTTTCAGTAGAAACATTTTCACCTCAGAAATTGCCAAATGCTACAAATCAGGGCTTGATTTATTGTTTTATTAATTACCTAGACTTAAGAAAGAAATGGAGAAAATGTTAATAAAGCAGATTAAATTTAAAAGTGTGTTGTGCGTGTCTTCCTCCCAGAGAGACAATTATTAAGCATCTACCACCATACTCCTAGGGTACATCTATGTATGTTCATGATCAACAAAGGAGACTAAGGAGTGGTCAGACAGGTAGGAGGAGAACTAAAAGAGCAGAATCACGAAAATTCCATGACAGAGTATCCAGGAGGAGAAATTGGTCTAAGATCTGGCAATTCATTAGTAATTTTGGAAAAATTAGTTTCAACAGGAAGCTGCATTCCAAAGGATTGAGAAGGAAGTGAAAGGAGAGGAAATTGAGGCAAGAAGTATAGTCTCCTTTTTTTCTACAAATATGGCTGAGAAAGGGAAAAAATATACATATATATTCACAATAATTTGAAGGGATGATGGGGTCTGGTGAGAATTGTGTTGTTGCTGTGTCGTAAGGATAGGGGAGGATTTGAAGACAGCGGGAATGGATCCAGGAGATAGGGAGAAATTGAAAACAAGGAAGAGAGGATAGTTGTGGGGACAATCTGCTAAAGAAAATGAAGGAGTTCCAGGAGCAAAGATAAAAATAGGCGTTGGTGAGGAGAAAGGCCAACTCTTCATCAGAAACCAAAGTAAAAGAAGAGGCAAAGGGAGATGTCAAGAGCTTGTGATATCAAGAAAGAGAAAAGAAGGAGCCACAGGATACAGCCTTAAATTTCTCAGTCAAGCTTAGGGAGAGAAGAGGTTTGGAATGGCTACAGAGTTCAGTGGGGTAAAAAAGAAGGGAGAAGTGAAAGAATTACCTTGCTGTAGTGAGGATCCAGTTGAGATTAGATAGCATAAGTTGTTATGTTATCTATCCAGTCAACATGGATGTATGACTTTCTACACCTTTGTTCATCCGCTCCCAAATAGAAAGTGGGAATAATCCAGGATCAGGATTTGTGTGGAGGCTTACAGATCCTGTGTGATCCTGATTGGTGCTCCTTGATATCTGAATTGTCTCTTTCTGGCTTCTTGTAAATTTTTTCTTTTACTTGGAAGCTCTTGAATTTGGCTATTATATTCCTCAGGGTTGTCTTTTCAGGGTTTAGTGTAGAGGGTGATCTATGGATCCTTTCAATGTCTATATTGCCCTCTTGTTGTAGAACTTCAGGGCAGTTTTGCTGAATAATTTCTTTTAGTATGGAGTCCAAATTTCTATTAGTTTCTGCTTTTTCAGGAAGACCAATGATTCTCAAATTGTCTCTTCTAGACCTGTTTTCTTGATCTGTCAATTTCTCAGTGAGATATTTCATGTTTCCTTCTATTTTATCAGGCTTTTGACTTTGCTTTCTTTGTTCTTGCTGTCTTGAGAGATCATTGGCTTCTACTTGCCCAATTCTTGTCTTTAGAGACTGGTTTTCTGCTATAATCTTTTGATTTTTCTTTTCGATTTGGTCTATCCTATTTTTCAGCTGTTTGATTTTGGTCTCCAATTTGCTTATCAATTCTTTTGATCCGGGGGCATCTTTTTTGAATTGCCCAATTCTACACTGGTTTTCAGCTATAATCTTTTGGTTTTCATTTTCAATGTGGTCTGTTTGGTTTTTCAGGGCTTCCAGCTGGTCATTTCTGGTCTTCAATTTGCTTATCAATTCATTTGATTCCCTGGCCACCCTCTCCCTTACTGCATGGACCTTCTCTCCTGCAGCCAGGCCACCAATGTCAGCATCCAACCAGCCAGGACAGGAAGTAGACATGCTTTCTGAGCCTTACTTTCCAATTCCAAAATTCTGCCTTTTAAACTGTTATTTTCTTGCCAGATCCCTTCCATCTTTCTCATAATCTCAGATTTGAACTCTTCAATAGTTTGTGACCAGTTTTCATTTTTTTGGGAAGGTTTGGATATGATCACTTGTTTGTTCTCCTCTGCTGTTTGCTCTGTTGTCTGGATTTTTTCTGTGTAAAAGTTGTCGAGTGTTCAAGATTTCTTCTTGATCTTTTTCTTCTGGGGTTCTTGCCTCTGGCTTGCCATTGTTTTTAGGAAAGATCGGGGGAACGCTACAAATAGAGTATGCCAGG
>NW_025380350.1:0-5434 GCF_016433145.1 Gracilinanus agilis | reverse complement strand
GCCCCCCACCCCGCAGTGCCTCTCGCCCCCCTGGTGCCCGGTGTGGCCGGCGGGAGGGCGGGCTGGAGGGGAGGGAGGGAGGGAGGAAGGGAGCCCGGCCCGGCCGCGGAGCTAGAGCTGGAGGCGGAGGAGGAGGCGGCGGCGGCGGGAGAGGGGAGGGGGGAGCGAGGCCAGGGAGGAGGAGGAGGCGGCGAAGGAGGAGGTGGAGAGGGAGGCGGAGACTCTACTTGGGAATCGGATATCAGCTACAAATTCAATTCATCACCAGAAAACACCACCCGGGCGGGAGGGGTGGGAGAGTCTGGGTCACAGAGGGGAAAGGGGAGGAGGCAGCTGGGGCCGCCCTAGGCCGCGGGCCCCGCCCTCCGCGGGACTGCCGCTGGAGCCGCGGCGGACGAGGCTGCGGGACTATACTCCGAGGGCTGGGGCGGTGAGGGCCGGTGCGGTACCGGACGGGACGCGGCTGCCTCCTCTTCCTCCTCCTCCCCGGGTACACCGGCCACCACCGCCTGCTCCTCCTCCTCCTACGGGGAGGGAGCCTGGGCTCCAGCAGCCGCCGCCGCGGGGCTTGTTGTTGACTTTGAGGAAAACTCCTGACGTCAGGGACTGGCTCTCCGTAGCGCGCGGACTAGCACGGCTTCCCCCTTCCCTCGACCCGCCCCCGCCGCCTCCTCCCCTCCCTCCCAGCCGGGGTCCTAGTCTTCAGCCTCCCCCTTCCTTACACCCGGGGCAGCCAGAGCTTCTCTACAGCACGTGAGCGCGGGCGCGCGACAAACACAAACACACTCACACTCGCGCTCTCCGCTCTTCCCCCCCCCACTCCTCTCGCGAGAACACTCCCCACCAGACAGACCCGAGGCCGAGAGGAGTGAGGGTGGTCATTTTTAGCCGGGGCTTTTCTGCACCTTCGCCCTCATGCTCGTTTCCTCGCTTCCCGCCTCTCCGAGACCTGGGGAGGGACTCGACGCCGGGGCTGAGACTGCTCCCTTTCATTTCCCACTTTCACCGCCACCCCTTCTTCGCTTGCAGTTAAGACGCGCCTCAGAACCGGGCTAGTGAAGGTGCATCCCCTACTCCCCTCCGGTCTACACCATGCCATCCCTCCACCCTCCAGACTTGTGGCGCAGAGAGGGAGGGAGCAAAGCACCTGCATTTCCCTTAACTAAGCCAGGTTTTTCTTCATCTAGCAGCGAAGAGAGCTTGATGAGGGATCCACATCCTAAGAAATGGTGCGCCCTACACTAGAACACTTAAGTCTATAAAGGGGAAGAATCAAGCTTTGGAAATGTAGGGTAGAAAAATGTATCAAACCGAAATGTGGACGACCACCTTAAATCTGTTGTGCAGGATAGCATTACCATATAACCTTTAATTTCCACAATTAAGAACTGTTTCTCAAAATAGTACCTCCCAAGCAAGATCTTCCACAGAAGTGTAAGAAAGCACATGCTTTACCAGATTGTATTGGTGAATGGACTCAATCTAAAAGCTAAACCTTTCTCAACTCTCTAATTCTGAATTGAAAGAGATTTACTATTTTATTAAATTAACTTGAAATGCTGTATGATTTTACTTCTCTGGAATGGATGAATACTTTAAAATAGTAAGCTTTCTTGCAAAAGATAAACTTAAAGATATGGTTTACTTTGATACAACTTTTGCCATAAAGCTTTAAATTGTTGGGGGGTGGGGAGAACTATTATTCTTCAGCCTTGTATCATACTGCTGTTGTGCTCTTCACTCTTATAGGATTCCTCCTTTCCATTGTGCATTAATTGCTTTCTTCTGCCACTATTTTGTTTACATCTATTCACTTGAAATAGATTTCTCCCTGCTCTGACTCATTGCACCTCCTTCAAAAACATGGCACAAGAGATCTTCCAGAAAGACTTCCATTATGCCACATCTCACTCTACTCTTGGTACTTATGTACTGAAATTTGTATATATGCTTATGTAATAAAACTATTTAAACAAGCATTATTAACCAATTACTTTGTGTCAGGCACTGTACTAAGCATAACCAAAAAAGAAGACAAAAAAATTCCTACATTCAAAGAGTTTATACTCTGAAAGGAAGACAGCATGCAAGCAACTACACAAACAAGATTGTATAGAATAAATTAGAGATAATCAACAGCAGGAGCTAACATAAAGAAGTCTCTGGAAAGTATTGTAGAAAGTGGAATTTTAACTGAGATAAATTCCTAGGAATGTGAAGAGAATGAGTATAAGAAAAAACTGACAAAAATATACAAATTTCCTATTCTTGAATTGTGAAAAATAGGATCCTTAAGTTAAGGTTTCACTGACCATTCTTTTGGAAATTTTGGCCCTTCTGAAAACAAGTATTATTTTGCCCTGGTTGGAAGTACTATATTCATAATTAAGAAAATCCTACAACTAGAGTTCATGATTCCCACACTCCACCCATTGACTTCTTCCTCATGTTTTTTTTTCATATATATAATTCCCAAGCCAAAAAAAAAAAGAGAGAGATAACACAAATAATATTTAAGATCAGTAGAATTCCACCTAAATTTAATTATAATTTTTTCACCAATACAAGCAGTGACATATAATTTCATGTCACTTGTCAGACCTATAATACGTTTCCTGTTGGCAAAATATTTCTATAAAATATCTGTATATTAATAAGCACCTTGCTTTAAAGATTAAAAATTATTTGGATTATTATTATAGAGAATTTTTAGAGACCATTTTTAGCTTAAAAACTATTCACAGATGAAACATGAAACTGCCATTAAAAATCCATTCTAAATATAAGAAAAAACATAACACTGAGAAAAGTTATAGTATTATGAATCACCTTATTAACTGAGAATTCAGTTTGTTTCCAGTTTGACACTAGAAACATACATAGAAATTTAATTTATCTCAAGAAACAACACTGATTCAAAATTTCTGTTGGTACAAAGAATATGAATATATTGAATCTTAGACTGGACATGGAAGTACTATATTCATAATCAAACTATATAGTCCATGACTGACTTGCTTTAGGCTTCTTTACACATCAATTTTTTAATGCAAATTCTTAAAGTTTTGAGAATTTTTTCTACTTTGCATTATTTCTGTAGCAAAACATCAATAGTAGAACTCCACTTTACCATTTTCAGTACTTACTTTTAAAATAAAATTATTTCTTCTGTTGATATAAATTATGCCAATATTAATTCTTATGCCTGAATTGATAAATTGGAGAGATTTGGGGTATCATGAAGAGGAAGTTATACATGGTGCATACAAAGTCTTCCTCTTTTCACTCAGCAATATTACAAAATGTAAATAGCATATAACTTCAGAGAGGGGGAGATTTCCTTCCACCTTTTAGTAGGAAAATAGAAGTAGAGGCAAGAAACAAACAGTGTATATCATAGCAATTACATAAAATGCATGTTTATATACAGCCTCATAACAACAGTAAGATATCAGGCTCCTTCAGATCCCTCAAACTAGACAAATTTGCAGTAATCCTCCAGTGTCTCCATTAGAGTTCCCTAGCCTGTGATCCCTTTCCATAGGATGGTTGTCCTCTTCCCACAGCACACAACACAGAAATTATTTGAAATGTCCCTATCTATGACACAGTATGTTGCTTAGCTAATACACATATAAAATGGAAAATATATTTTGAAAAGAACATATGGTAAGATAAGAAATTTTTATTCATACATGAAGAAACCTGAATTATCAAATTTCATTTTAAGTTTAGACTTCCACTTGATTGTCAGCATTCAACTAAATGAGTATTGGAGAGTATTTAGTTAGGTCTCTGTTAGTTTATTATTCATAAATATAATGTTTAGTATTTTGAATATTAACTTTAATCTCCACATTTTTGGCAACCATGAAGGGATAGAATCCTCAAATTTTTTTTTAAATAGATTTTCAGTATACTTAGTAAGTTTGCCTGAGAGCTGAGAGCTAAGGTTTCCCTTTCTTGCCCTAAGCTCCTGTGGTTTTTTTTTCCTTCACCAGCCAGCCAGCCCACCAGCCCACCAGCCTGCAGCCTGCCAATCCAAACTCCCTTTTTCTAATGGAAGGTGAGACCCAAATACCTTCCCCCACCCCACGTGGCTTTTCCAGCCTGCCCTAACCATTTTTTGTGCTGAAGTCTTAAGCTGGCCCTGGTCTTCAGGCTGAGAGAGATTTGCAACTCAAGAATTTTTTTTTCCACAAGAAGGGGACTTCTCTGCCTTTTCTTTTGAGGACAGACAGACTAAATCAGTACATTCAAAGTAGAAGTTTTGGGGATTTTTGTCTCTACCTCTTGGCTAGCTCTCTCATATGCAAATACCCTGTTGTTCTCCAGGAAGATTTTGCCTTTTTGCGTTTAATCTGTAACCAAACCCCACTTAGCCTTTTTTTTATTGGAAGAATAATCCTGTTTCAAAGCATGATTGAAACTCTGAAACAGTTTGAGTTGGTAGGGCTAAAAAGTGCAGTTTGGATCTGCTTAATTCTTGTCCTGAGGATTTTTGTGCTGATTGAATACCTTGCAGTTGAGAGCTTCACTAATCTTAAGATTCAGGGGAGATATTCATCTCCTCACCCCTTTGGTTTTTTGGCTCACTCATACCCATTATAAGGAT
This sequence comes from Gracilinanus agilis, assembly GCF_016433145.1. Taxonomy (NCBI): domain Eukaryota; kingdom Metazoa; phylum Chordata; class Mammalia; order Didelphimorphia; family Didelphidae; genus Gracilinanus; species Gracilinanus agilis. Next base: position 819 of record NW_025380350.1, on the reverse strand, counting down.
CTAGCACACTATGTTCTGTGCAGAATTTGCCCTCACTATGACAAAATTCAGAGCTCTGACAAACGAAATCTGAATGGTTGATTTATATGGAGGAGGGGAAAGAACCTTAAGAGATCTGGAAGTTTATTGCTTACTAATCATTCTCAACTTCTCCCCTCCCTAATAGTGAACAAGTCTATTGGAACTGGTAAAAAGGGTTTTGACTGCATTGCTTGTTATTTCCTTACATTTGTATTGTATTTGCTGATTATTTTAAGTTTTAACTTTTTTTAAAGTTTATCTGTATTAATCTAATTAATATCTATTCTGTTCTATGATTCTTTATTTGTACCGTTTCCCTATAATTTTGTTAAACAACATATCATTGTAAAAAGCTCATGAACATCTAATGCAAAAATTTTTTTAACTTGTAAAAAGCCCATAAGTCTTATGTATCCTGGATTTGTCATCTTAACTACCGAGGTCACATGTTATTTATACAACCTTGGAGAATATAATGACTTAAGAATTTAAATTGTAATTTTATAAAGTGTCTTTAGAAATGACTTTAGATACCTAGTATTACAATTAAAAATAATAAAGGCTGATATAAATATAGAAATTAATATTTTAATTAAAACCATGCTGATAGATAAAGTCATTAGACCACGCGCTTGTAAGAATTCAATACTGCTGCCCCAGCCATTATTATTACCTCCCATCTCTTCCTGAGTCTACTAGCCAAGAGGGCTTCCTTTTGGATACTCCTCCCATTTAAACAGTCCTCTGCGTGGTGACACAGGCATCCCCACGCCCAAAGAACCAAACCGGAAACCCGTT
>NW_025380349.1:0-1274 GCF_016433145.1 Gracilinanus agilis | reverse complement strand
ATTGTTGGTTTTGTACCCCAAAGAGATCATAGATAAACAGACTTGCATGAAAATATTTATAGCTGCGCTTTTTGTGGTGGCAAAAAACTGGAAAAGGAGGGAATGTCCTTCAATTGGGGAATGGCTGAACAAATTGTGGTATATGCGGGTGATGGAATACTATTGTGCTAAAAAGAATAATAAACTGGTGGAATTCCATGTGAACTGGAAAGACCTCCAGGAAGTGATGCAGAGTGAGAGGAACAGAGCCAGAAGAACACTGTACACAGAGACTGATATACTATGGTAAAATCGAATGCAGTGGACTTCTGTACCAGCAGCAATGCAGTGACACAAGACAGTTCTGAGGGATTTATGGTAAAGATGCTACCCACATTCAGAGGAAGATCTGCAGGAGAGGAAACATAGAAGATAATCAATTGCTTGAATGCATGAGTTGAGGTGGACATGATTGGGGATGTAGACTCGAAACGACCACACAAATGCAACTAACAACAATGTGGAAATAGGCCCTGAACAAGGACACAAGTTACAACCAGTGGAAATGTAAATCGGCCATGGGTGGAGGGAATGTGGGGGGTGAAGGGGAAAGTAGGGGTTTGAAGCATGTAAACAGGTTAAAAATGAATATTAATAAATGTTTAAAATGGAAGAAAAAAAAAGAAATTATGAAGACGGTGGTTTCAGAAAAACCTAGGAAGATACATGAACTGATGCAAGGTGAGGTGAGCAGAACAAGAAGAACAATATACAATTAAAAAATATGGCAAAGAAAATCAACTTTGAAAGACTTAAAAACTCTCATTAACAACACAATGACCAATGCACAATTTCAGAAGACTCATAGTGAAATATGCTATCTACCTCCAGATAGAAAGCTGATGGACCCAAAATGCAGATTAAAGAATATTTTCTTTTTTTTTCTTTTAATTTTTTTGGCCACAGCAAATGTGGGAATTTGTTTTGCATGACTATATATATTTATATAAATTCATAGTTTTCCCTTCCACATCATGACTTTTCCCATTGTGATTTTGCTATATTATGGGCCAGTGTAAGAAATTAAATGGGAACTTGAGGAATGTTTTTGAGATGCTATGTAGATAGCACGATGACATAAAAAAAAGTTTAGACACTCAAATGCACACTAAATCCAAAATTTATGATAAGGTACTATAAACACACAAAAATTGTAATAAGGTACTATAAACACACACACACACACATACACACACACACACACACACACACAAAGACTTATCTGGTACAAAGGG
>NW_025380348.1:0-1105 GCF_016433145.1 Gracilinanus agilis | reverse complement strand
ATCATTTCTTACAGCACAATAATATTCCATCACCAATATATACCACAATTTTTTTAGCCATTCCCCAATTGATGGACATTTTCTCAATTTCCAATTCTTTGCCACAACGAAAAGAATTACTATAAATATTTTTGTACAAGTAGGTCCTTTCCCCTTTTCTATTATCTCTTTGGGATACAGATGCAATATTGGTATTATAGGATCAAAGAGTATGCTCAATTTAATGGCCCTTTGTGCATAGTTCCAAATTGCCCTTCAGAATGGTGGGATCAATTCACAACAGCACCTAAAATGCAGTAGTGTCCCATCCTCTTCAACATTTAACACTTTTTTACTGTAATATTGGCCAATCTGATAGGTGTGAAGTGGTACCACAGAGTTGTTTTAATTTGCTTTTCTCTAATCAAGGGTGATTTAGAAACTTTCTTTATATAATTATTGATTGCTTTTATTTCTTCAACTGAAAAACTACTTATTTATATCCTTTGACCAATTGTCAATTGGAGAATGACTTGCATTTCTTATAAATTTGACTTATTTCTTTACATATTTGAGAAATGAGGCCTTTATCAGAGAAATTTGTTATAAAAATTTTCCAGATTGTTGTTTTCCTTCTATTCTTGGTTACATTGGTTTTGATTGTACAAATACTTATAAATTTAATATAATTAAAATTATTCATTTTACATCTTGTAATGTTCTGTATCTCTTGTTTGGTCATAAATTTTACCTTATCTATAAATCTACCAGGCAAAGTATTTTGTGTTCTCCTAATTTATTTATATTACTCTCTATGTTAAATTCATATACCCATTTTGACCTTATCTTGGTATAGGGTGTGAGATATTGGTTTGTAACTAGATCCTGCCATATGCTTTTCCTGTTTTTCCAGTAGTTTTTGTCAAACAGTGAATTATTTTCCCAAAAGTTGGATCTCTGGGTTTATCAAATACTAAATTGCAAAGATCACAATTCTATTTCTTAACCAGTACCAGATTGTTTTGATGATTGCTGCTTTATAATACAGTTTGAGATCTGTATTTCTAAGAAACCATCCCTTACATTTTTCATGAATTCCCTTCATATTCTTGATCTTTTGTTCTTC
>NW_025380347.1:0-3905 GCF_016433145.1 Gracilinanus agilis | reverse complement strand
CATGGGTCGGGGCGGACATGATTGAGGGTGTGGACTCGAAACTACCACACCAATGCAACTACCAACAATTGGGAAATTGGTCTTGATCAAGGACACATGACAAAACCAGTGGAAAAGTGCGTCGGCCATGGGTGGGTGGGGGGAGTGCGGGGGCTGAAGGGGAAAATAGGAGCATGAAACATGTAACTATGTTAAAAATGATTATTAATAAATGTTAAAAAAAAAAAGTTTGATAGAATTTATTTGTGAATCCACCAGGCCCTGGCTATTTTTTCTTAGGGAGTACTTTGATGGCTTGTTCAATTTCTTTTTCTGATAATGGGATTATTTAAGTATTCTATTTCTTCTGCTGTTAATCTAGGTAATTTATATTTTTGTAAATATTCATCCATATCACCTAGATTGCTATATTTATTGCCATATAATTGTGCAAAATATTTTTTAATGATTGCTTTAATTTCCTCTTCATTAAAGGTTAGGTCTCCCTTTTTATCTTTGATACTGTTAATTTGGTTTTCTTGTTTCCATTTTTTATTAGACTGACCAATACTTTGTCTATTTTATCTGTTTTTTTTCAAAGTACCAGCTTCTAGTCTTATTTATTAATTCAATAGTTCTTTTACTTTTGATTTTATTAATTTCTCCTTTGATTGTTAGTATTTCTAATTTAGTTTTCATTTGAGGATTTTTAATTTGTTTGCATTCTAGTTTTTTTAAGTTGTATGCCCAATTCATTAACCTCTGCCCTCCCTAATTTGTTAATATATGCTCTCAATGATATAAATTTTCCCCTTAGTACTGCTTTGGCTGCATCCCATATGTTTTGGTAAGAAGTCTCATCATTGTCATTGTCTTCAAAGAAATTATTGTTTCTATGATTTGTTCTTTAACTTGTTTTGGAGAATCATGTTAATTTCTAATTAGTTTTTGGTTTGCCTCTCCATGTATCCTTGCTAGTAACTATTTTTATTGCATTATGATCTGATAAGGTTGAATTTTTATTTCTGCTTTTTTGCATTTGTTTGCCATGTTTCTATGCCCTAGAACATGGTCAATCTTTGTGAATGTTCCATGTGCTGCTGAAAAGAAGGTGTATTCCTTTTTGTCCCTATTTATTTTTCTCCATATATATATTAACTCTAATTTTTCTAGGGTTTCATTCACCTCTCTTATCTCTTTCTTATTTATTTTTGATTTATCTAGATCTGATAGGGGAAGGTTTAGGTCTCCTACTAGTATAGCTTTACTATCTATTTCCTCCTTGAGCTCCACCAGTTTCTCCTTTAGAAATTTAGATGCTATACCATTTGGTGCATACATATTGAGTACTGCTATTTCTTCATTGTTTATACTACCTTTTATTAGGATATAATTACCTTCCCTGTCTCTTTTAACCAGATCTATTTTTACTTTGGCTTTATCAGAAATCATGATTGCGACTCCTGCCTTCTTTTTCTCAGTTGAAGCCCAATACATTTTGCTCCAGCCTTTTATTTTTACTCTCTGCATGTCTGCCTGTCTTTTGTGTGTTTCTTGTATACAACGTATGGTAGGATTTTGATTTCTGATCCACTCTGCTATTTGCTTCTATTTTATGGGTGAGTTTATCCCATTCAACTTCAGAGTTTTAATTATCAACTATGTATTTCCAGACATTGTGATTCTCTCTCCTTGTCCTGTCCTTTCTTCTTTCACTATTTCCTTCTATATCAGTGTTTTGTTTTTAATTAGTTCTTGTAACAATAAAAAGTCCAGTAACCAATGTTTGATAGAAGGGAGATAGAGAAAGTCTATGTGGCGAGTCTCTCTTCCAGGTCTTCCCTGGGGCCAAATATACACTGGGAGACTTTGAGGGGGTGTCACCCCAAAACTGGGTGACCTGGATGGTTGTGCCACCCCACAGGAGTCAGGGGCAAGGCTTCCCTATAAGAGGAGGTATGTGGTACCCCAATCCTATCCTGAATAAGGACAGGGTTCACACAAATCTCCCCCCAATCAGTTAAATTCACAGCATGTGGTCTGGCTTCAAGATGGAGGCAGCCAGACTAATCTGTGGTTCCCCTCTCCCTTATTGTCTCTCAGGCACTCTGGAACGCTATCTGACAGTTGAGTGGCTTTTTATTATTCGCAAATCAGGGATTTGGGAAAGGGGTCAAGGGCAGAGGGATTTTGGGGTGCCCTCTCCACTATTCCTATGGGGTCCATCACTTAGGTGGGAACCTTAGAGGCTTCCACTCCTAAGCTTCTCCCCTCACTCCTTCTCCTTCTATTTCTATTTTTCTATTTCTATTCTTTTCCATAATTATAAGTTTTGACTGAAAAGGGTGTCTCAGTAAGGTTGGGAATGGGTGAAGGAAAGGAAGAGATTGCTCCCAAAATGGAGTCCAAACTTAGCTAAATCGATGGTTGAAGTCTCAATGGGTGAGACACAATGGAATGGCTTTGATCAGGGAATCAGGTTTCAGTTTCCAAAAGAAAGATTCTCAGGAAGCCCTCAGGACTGGATTTGAGCTGGGATGTCCGCCTTCTCCCTCTTCCTAGTCCTCCACTGGAAGCCCTCTCCTCTCTCTCCTCCTTGGAGAAATTCTCAGAATCCTCTCTGGTCTCAACTGTGTAATGGTGGGGCACCATGGATGTTAACTATTATTATTAAAATGTAATCTAAATGGTTTGTGGGTTCACACTGGGTTGAAGGAGAGACAGGACCAACCAGGATGGGGAGACCAGGGTTTACTGCCAAGCTGTTAATTATCACAGGAATGGCAGTTAGGCCCAACAGTCACTCAGCCCTCCTAGGCTAGGGTCTATGGAACCAGCAGGCAAAAGGTAAAAGTTTACAACAGTTTAATTGAGGGAAACAAAAAAAGGATGGGAATAAGGGTTTCTATACTTACAACCTAAGAGCAAACCACAGGGGCAAGGGATGAACTTGAATACACTATTCTATTGACCTAAGCCAGGCAGGGCCCAAAGGAAGCAGTACTGAAGTCACAAGGAAAGCCCCTCCAAACCTGGTTCCAGCCAGGTTTGGTCAGCTCAGCTAAAGGGCCTGAGGATGGCTTTCAATTGAGGTCTCACAGTAAATCCAAGGATGGTCACAGGATGCCAAGAGCCAACTCCACTAGGACAGGTGATCCAAGGTACCCAGGCAGGGAGAGTGAGTTTGCAATGCTGTCCACCAGATCACAAACCACTTCCCCACTTGGTGCTGCTCTGCAGGTCTATTGTCCACTGCTGAAAGCCTCCACCTCTCAGGATCCCAGGGAATCTGGAGGCAGTTTTTCCCAAACTCTGAGATCTCCCAGGGTTAGCAACAGTTATGTCCCCAACCACTAATGGAGTCTTTCTCAGAGTCCAAGCCCCACTTCCTGCTCCTTCATTCCATCTTGGAATCCTCCAGCCCTTCCTGCTACGTCCAACACTAATACTAAATTAATCTTCCTCACAACAACTATCAGCAACTACCTTCTTTGGCTCCTTTGGTCCCATTCCCCCTTGCACAAATCCCATCCTTACATTTCCCTAGTCCCTTCCCTTATTGTACTTCCCTTTCTCCCCACCCCCTTCTTATTCCCCTCTTATTGTTCTTTGGGGTCTTTTTAAGCTATGGCCCCCCTGCCCTTTCCCTCCCTAGTGTTGCTCCCTCCCCACCTGTCCTTTTGTTACCCTTCTACTTCTCTATAGAGTGCAAATCAGTTCTCTGCCCCAACGGATCTGATTGTTCTTCCCTCTTTAAGTTAATTTCAAAGCACTTAAGAATTAAGTATTTCCTCTCTTCAACCTCTTTACCCTTCCAATCTATTGATCTTCTCTCCTGTTCACCCCCACGCGCTTCTATGGAATATAATTTACTCCATTTTGTCTGTTTTTCCATTTCTCTTGATATTATCTCCATTTTCCCCCCC
>NW_025380346.1:0-4501 GCF_016433145.1 Gracilinanus agilis | reverse complement strand
CTCCTCCTCCTCCTCCTCCTCCTCCTCCTCCTCCTTCTTCTTCTTTCTTCTTCTTTCTTCTTCTTTCTTCTTCTTTGTTTTTGGCATCTCAGTAAGGATGTGTCTAAGGCCATATTTGAACCCAGGACACCTCCCATCTTCAGACCTGGCTTTCTATCTATTTCTATATCTGTATCTATAGCCACCTCGCTGCCCCTTCTTTAAATTTTTTTTTTTTTTTTTGCTATATGGGATGGCTCCCTGGGAAGATGGAAAAAAGGAAGTACACATTCAAGTCAGCAAGTATTTACTGATTGTCTACAATGTGTCAAGCACTGTGCTAAGCAAACATTAGGTGAAAAAAAATCTTATTGCAAAGTAATATTCTAATGCAGTCTTCATTTTCCAAGTTTGTTTAGGGATTGCCTAAGTGACGGACAACTTCTTAATTTCCAGCTATTTGCTACTACAATATTTTGGTAAATATCAGACCTTTTCTTTCTGTCTTTGACTTCTTAGGAGCATATGCCCTAAAATGCTTTGCTACTTTTTAAAAGCAATAGCTTGCAGTCTAATAAATGACATTTCTCCTTCCTACTTTTTTTGTCATTTCTCTTCAGGTTTTGGATCATATAAATGGATGTGTTATTTTATTCATTTCTGTAAAGTATCACTTGGTAATTGGATATAGCACCAAGTCTGTAAATTAATTTCTCTAGTATCAGTTTTATTACATTGATACAGTCCAACCATGGACTCTGTCTATCCACTTATTAAAATCTTTCATTTTCTTTATCAAGTAACTTAAAGCAGTACTATTATAAATTTTGAGAGTCTTACAAATTAACTCATATTTTATAATTATTTTAATGGAATTTCTCATATTATCATTTCATCTTTGTTTTTTTGCATCTAGAACTGAATAGAAATGCTGATGACTTTTCCCCCTCTTTGTTTCCTTCATGAATCAGCTCAAATATTACCCCTTTTAGGAAGCCTTTCCTAGTCTCTCTAGATGTTAATGCCTTTCCCTCTGAGACTATCTTCCATTTACTGTATAAATATATCTTATACAGTTCTTGCTATTTACATTCATTAACGAATTTATATTCATTAGACTATAACCTCTTGCAGGGTGGAGATTGTTTTGCCTTTTTCTTTCTCCAGTGTTTAGCAAAGTATTTGGTGTTTATTGAACATGATGGACCTATTAATTTCTGCTACTGGAGAGACTGAGACTGGTGGATTACTTCAGTTTAGAAATTTTGTCTTGTAGAAGGACTAAAGCCAATTGGATGTACATGCTAAGTTGGGGACTAATGTGTTAAGTCTCCAGGAAGACAGGAGCTACTAACCTACTTAAAGAGGAAAATGAATAAACCCAAGGGAGAAATGAAGCAGGTCAAAGCTTCCCCACTAGTCAGCAGTGGGGTTCCCATCAGTGGGTATTCTACTTTCAGCTTGAGTGAAATAAGGAGATAGAATTAAAAAAAAAGAAGCTTGTATCCTGCTATATAGATCCAGCTTATTTGTTAATTCTCTGGGGTTTTCTAAGTAAATCATCATATCTACATTATTTGTCTTCTAGGTCAGATATTTCAGGTCCTTAGGCATCTCCTGGGTCTAGAATTTTATGTTGTATGTTTTAACACAATATTTCTTCTACCTGCATAAATATACGTTATCAGCTTCCTTCCAACTCTAATATTTTATTGACTTTTCATTTACTAGAGTTTGGTTCATATTTGGAGAAGGAGGGTATCTCTAAGTTTAGCTGGTTTATTTTTGTAGATATCTTGACAGGGACACAAGTTTAGATAAAATATGAACCAATTCTGAATTTCTTTGCATGACAGTTATCTGACCTGTGGATCATTTGTAGTAAATCTATTCTTGTTGTTAGGTATTTTATGGACAAATTGCTCTTTGAAATTATTTGTATACCTATTTACCATCCCTCATCAGTTTTAAAATCTGGCCAGAGTATTCTAATGCCAACAAATAAATGACCTGGTGTCCAGCTAACCATTTCCAGCTCCATTCAACATGGTATTCTCCTAACCAGCTCCAAGCTCAGACACAGTTCTATGTAATATGTCTATGTGTATGTCATGGTGGGTTAGAGGATAAAAGAAGGGGGGGAAGTGATGTTCTATTTCCCAAGTATCTGGATTCTGATCAACTAAAGGGTGGAAATCATCAGAAATTTTCCAATTACTTCCAAGTTAAAACCCAAACTGCCTGACTTGCCATTTAAAGTCCTCCATAATGGAGCACTCTTCTCCATTAAAGGATAGTGGTTAGGAGCTCAGTTTATACCCCCAAATTATTTCTAACTTACAATATTTTAAGAGGGCAGATAAGATTCTAGGCTGGTACTCCCTTTCTTTGAAAGGAACAGAATGGCCAGCCTCTGGCCCCATCTTCTTGCTTCTTTTCCTGGCAGGAATCAAAGTCTCCCTTGGAGAAGGATATGGGGATGAAACTTTAGAGATAACTTATTCTTTTCTCCCTGAAAGCCACATCTAGACAGATCTGTATGGACTGACATGGGTAAAACACGGCTCAACAGAATACACACATCCCACAATCCCATATTGTGCTTTAAGGTTTGCAAAGTATTTTTATGTTATCTCATTTGGTCTCATTTGAATATAAACTCCATGAGGGCAGGGGATCTTTTATTTTTTGATCTTGTATCCCCAGTACCTAGCAAAATACCTTTGAAAAAAGTACAATATATGCTGGAAGCCAGCCAGCAGTTTCCAGTTATCTTGAGAGGTGTGATGGTTTAGCTGAGAGGGAGGAAGAGAGAGTCCAGGGCACAGTGGGTTTCTGGAAGCTGTTCTCTCGGACTTTTTGTGAATCTTTATTTTTATACCTTCCTCTCACAGTCACACAAATGCTGAGAAAATTTACATTTCAAATTCAAAACAAAGAAAAACTCAAGGTTATACTGGTTAAGCTGGCACACCCAACAAATTTCTACAAAATCCTACACATAGATTACACAGACTAAACATGCCCCAAGGCTACCAAAACTCTACTTTAAGTTTTATTTTTATAAAAAGAACCTTCAACGTATTTCAAAAGTGGATTAGAGTGCAGACTTCCGGTTAAGATGGCGGCAGAGTAAGGAGCAGCTGCTTGATCTCTCCTGACCGAAGCATACAGAACTCCTCAAGGGGAAATAAAAACGAGTCCAGAGGAACGAAGGAACCCCACAACAGGGCGCAGCATTGAAGGTACGCAGAATCGGGGCATTTCCACGCTATAAAGGGGTGAAACAGCTCTCACTAAAACGCGAGAGGAAGAAACCCCTCCCCCACCTCCCACCCCCCACACCTCGCACAACGCCAACACACAAGTGGGAAAACAGGACTGGGACAACCAGATAATCACTGGCAGCCCCGGAGCCTGTACCTGTGTGCTGCAAGTTGAGGGACCCCAGGTGGCTGGGGGCGCACACGGACTTTCCCCAAGCGTCCACATGGGTGAAGGCACCGCCTCTGGCCGGGACAAAGGCCCCTAAAACACGGCCTTTCCCAAGTGCTAAAGGCATCGCCTCAGGTTCGAAAAAAGATCTCCAGCCCACCCTAAGAGCATCTGCGCAGGCAAAGGTAGTGCCCTAGACTTGAATAACTATCTCCAGCCCAGGCTTGGACCTCCAGTGAGGACCCCGTGCAGACCGGAGCGTGGCTGTGGAAGCAGCCCCAAAGACTGCTGAAGGAACCTCGGGCAGAGGGGCAGACGGGGTCTACCAGGAGGCCTGACCCCGAGGACAAGGAGACCGGAGCCCCTGGAGCTTGCAAGGCCCAGGCAGACCCTGAGTGCAAAGACAAAGCTGAAAAGGGGCGGGGCTAACAATGGCCAGCAATAAGGAAGTCCAGAAGAAAAAGACCATCAAGGGAATCTCTGGAACACTGGACAACTTCTACACAGAGAAAATCCAGACACCAGAGGAGGGAAAACAAAAATCCAAACCTCCCCAAAAAAATGAAAGCTGGTCACAAGCTATGGAAGAGTTTAGAAATGAAATGCTGAGGAAGATGGAAGAAATCTGGCAAGAAAATAACAGTTTAAAAGGCAGAATTTTGCAATTAGAAAGTGAGACAAGACAACTGAAGACCAAAAATGACCAGATTGAAAAGGAAAACCAAAAAATTATAGCCGAAAACCAAAACATTAAAGCCGAAAACCAGTCCTTAAAGGCTAGAATCGAACATTTAGAAACCAATGATCTCTCAAGACAACAGGAACAAATAAAACAAAGTCAAAAGACTGATAAAATAGAAGGAAACATGAAATATCTCAATGAGAGAGTGACAGACCAAGAAAACCGGTCTAGAAGAGACAACTTGAGAATCATTGGTCTTCCAGAAAAGGCAGAAATTAATAGAAACTTGGACTCCATACTTAAAGAAATTATTCAGCAAAATTGCCCTGAAGTTCTACAACAAGAGGGCAATATAGACATTGAAAGGATCCATAGAACACCCTCTACACTGGACCCAGAAAAGTC
>NW_025380345.1:0-12818 GCF_016433145.1 Gracilinanus agilis | reverse complement strand
TAATTTCTGGTTTTTCTGGAAGACCAATTATTCTCAAATTGTCTCTTCTAGACCGGTTTTCTTGGTCTGTCACTCTCTCATTGAGATATTTCATGTTTCCTTCTATTTTTTCAGTCTTTTGACTTTGTTTTATTTGTTCTTGTCTTGAGAGATCATTGCCTTCCAATTGCTCAATTCTAGCCTTTAGGGATTGATTTTCCGCTATAATCTTTCGGTTTTCGGCCATAATCTTCTGGTTTTCGGCCATGATCTTCTGGTTTTCGGCCATGATCTTCTTGTTTTCGGCCATAATCTTCTGGTTTTCGGCCGTAATCTTCTGGCATTCCTTTTCAATCTGGTCATTTCTGGTGTTCAATTGCAAGATTTTACCTTTTAAACAGTTATTTTCTTGCCAGATCTCTTCCATTTTCCTCAAAATCTCAGTTTTGAACTCTTCCATAGCTTGTGAGGAGTTTTCCTTATTTGAGGAGGGTTCGGATGCTTGTTTGTTCTCCTCCTCTGTTTGCTCGGTTGTCTGGATTTTCTCTGTGTAAAAGTTGTCGAGTGTTAAAGGCTTCTTTTTCTTGTTATTCTTTCTCTTCTGAATTTCCTGAGTCTGGGTAGCCATCATTAGCCCAGCAGCTTCTCAGGTTTATCCTCGCGCTCAGTGTCTGTCCGCGGTCAAGCCCCCTGGTGGATCCCCTTGCTTGATCCTCTGCAGGAGGTTCCTTTACAAGTCTCAGGGCGCTGCTTCCACAGTCGTATACCCGTCTGCACTGGTTCCCCACTCAGGTTTTCAGAGCTTTAGTTCCTGGCTGTGTCTGCCTCCACCCCCGCCTCCGCCCATGCCTGTACTCTGCTCAGCCTGCGCTCTGCGCCCAGCGTCCGGTCTCTGCTCCGGCGCTCAGATTTCTCTTGCGTCCTTTGGCTTACTGGGGTCTTAAATTTTGCTGCTCTCAGGAACAGGCCCCGGAACTGCCAATGACTCGATGGGTGCCCCAAACTTGCTCTATTTCTTTTTAGCTGGCTTCAGAGCTTTAGATCTTGTGTGTGGAGGGGGTGGGGGTGGGGCGGTTGCTCAGCCCGCAATTTAGTGAGAGCCCTTTATAGCCTGGAAATGTCTTGATTCCACGTACCTTCCACGCTGTGCCCTGTTGTGGGGTTCCTCCGTTCGTCTGGACTTGTTTTTATGTCCCCTTGAGGAGTTTTGTGTGTTTCGGTCAGGAGAGGTTAAGAGCTGCTTCTTACTCTGCCGCCATCTTAACCCGGAACCCCCATTCCTTTATTTTTACTCTATGTGTGTCTCTCATTTTTAAATGTGTTCCTCTTAAGAAACATATTATTGACTTTTGGTCTTTCATCCATTCTATTTGTTTCCTTGTTATGGGTGAATTCATTCTATTCACACTCAGAGTTAGAAGTATTAGTTGTATATTTACTTCCATTCTATTTTTTCCCTTTTTTCCTTCTTTGCCTCAGCACTATATCCCTAAACCCCAGTCCTTATGTATCCCTTTTTTATTTTCTCCTCACCACTTAGTTCTAAATCAACCTCTCATTTTGCAGATAAAATTCTTCCATTATTTTCTTCCTTATCTTATCTGCCTTCTTTCTTCGTTTCAAAATTTTTTCTCCACAGGATTTGTAAGGTGCAGTTTGAATTTGTTTTGCATAGGATTTTATTTAGATAATCTTTATTTTCTGTAATATCATAGGCTACTGTTTGTTATTCTGTAACTATTTTTGCAAGTGTTTGCATTTTGTATTTTTGTAATTGTAATATTTGGACTTGCATGTTTACAAGTATTTTTCCTTGATTTCTTTTTCCTGTTTCTTGATATTCTCTTTTTACCCTTAGTATAGTTTAGCTTAGTATAGTGATAGCATAGTGATAGAGTAAGATAAACTTTAGATAAAGACTCTTTTGGGGGGTCTAAGCTTAGGCATAAGATTAGGCATTGCATAAGTTTATTATGATCTAAATTGGGGAGATTACATCTTCTAATTATGATTGAAAGGGGCAAAATAAGATTTGAGGTTTGACAAGTAAGTGATAGGAGTTTGAATCCTGTCAGACTGGCAGACCTTGATCTAAGATCTGGCTTAGGAATTTTGTGAGACCTGGGAGTTGGAAGTTCTATTAAGTCAACTGTCTTTTCTTTGTCTCTCTACTGGTGCTCTCTGCCCAGAGAGGTGGCTAAAACTTTGGCTCTTGGAAATTCCTTGAACTGGAATAATGGTTGTAGAAAGAGGAGGAAGTTGGAAGTTTGGGTATGAGCTGTGAAAGGAAGATCTACAGTTAAGAGAAGAAAAATCTGGTTTTTGCACTTCTGTTGTTATAGAGTGTAGCAAGTTGGGCTTGACCTTTTGAGACCAGAAGCCACTAGGCCAAAACCCTGATTGAGCGGATTTTGGAACCCTAATTGAACAACTACAAGGAGGCAGTAATGGAATAATATATAAGGCTAATTATAGAAATAGATTTAGATAGTTAGAAATTGAGTAAGTTAGTAACAAGAAGAGAGAGCAGTTCTGGTTTTACTGGACAGAAGCAAATCCTACCAGGGACCTTGAGTTGGTGTGGTTGGTGTAATGCAGGGTTGCAGCAAAAATCTCTTGCATTTGCAAACCAACTGTAGCAACCCTGACAGTTGAAGAAATGGAATGTTGACCCAGGTCTCACTGCCAAAATCCGTTGGAGCCTGGGACTATAAATATTCCTGCAGAACCAACTAAGGGGTCTTTTTGCTTGTGAGGCTTTTGGACTTTGCCTGATTTCCCTTGACCTCTCCCTTGACATCCTGCTATTCCCTGGATTTCCCCATTGGGCCCTGGGAGGAGGGTATTTTTGGTGGGTGGAAATCATGGGAACTAGCTTCTATAGGCAGGCAGGGACAACCTAAACCAAGCCAGCACCTCATCTAGTAATCTGCTAAACCTTATTACATCAGGGCAGTGAAATTATTCCTGACTGAGGGAGCCTGCTCCCTCAGCCTGATCCCCCTCTTCTGTGACCCTCCCCCAGCACCAGCTTTTCCCTTAGCAGCAATTACCAAACCTTAACCTCTTTTCCCTCAGCTTACCCTTGGCTTTAATAAACCCCTTTGGCTTTTTGTTGTGTGCAGATGCAAAGCATGGAATCTCTACAAAGGTACAGGGATAGCCTCACCCAGAATTCCAGGGGACCCCCCCTGGAGAACTTTGGGTGAGGGGGCAGTTGAGAAGGGTTGAAGACAGTTAATTTGTGAGGGTGGATGTGAGCAGACACTCTGCTTGCTACTCCTGACTTGGGGTTTCTCCTGAGGTGGCCATTGTAGCATAAGCTAGTAGTTTCTACTCATAGGGTTAGCCTGTTGTTATTACTATTCTTCATTAATATAATTATATAATTACTTAGGGATTAGAGAGTAAGGATATTTATCAATAGCAAGAGAGCCAATTTTAGTTAAGTGCTTCATCCCCTCCAGTGAGGAGGGGGGAAGGGTGGCATCAATTTAACAGTTCAGGGTCACCTTTCCTTTATTCAAATACCTTCATTAACTTCTCTAGTTTTCCTTGTTATTACTTAATATCACCTTTACCTTCAAATCTGTGCCTGATAATTATTTGGGAAAGATACTCACAACTCAGTCTGAACATCTAGTTTGAATCCTGTTGGCTGTCAGTTTAAGAAGATCTTCTCTGTCCTCAACAGTTAGATAACTAGCTTAAATATACACTTCTAACAGATCTGTGAGGAATATAATTAAAGAAGAAAGAACATCATTGGGGTTTCAGCCATAACTGAAACTTACCAGAAGAATCTTATTCCTGTCTTCATTACCAACTGAAGCAGAAGCAGTTAGAGAGGGAGGGGTTTGAGATCCAGGAGTGTTTAGCACCCTCCTTTCCTTACTGAAGCCTGTCAATCTCTGGCTCTTGATATGGATTGTGAAGTAGGTAGTGCCTCATTACTTCGGAGAACTCCCAATACCTGGGACTTTCACTGAGATTATACATCTCAGAGTTTTGGATGGTCTCTGCTTAAAACTGCTTATGGGAGTATTTTTTCTGTCAGAACTGTTTCTAAGATTCCAACTGTATCAAGTATTTAGTTTAATCCTTACCAAGAAACTGAAAGAAAGATTAATAGAGACTACAGTTGCATACCTTGAGGTCTGCATCTCTCAATTGGCTAACACTATTGCCCACCAAACTGAAACTATCTCCAAAGTTGAAGATAGTATCTCTCAAATGATAAACCTATAAAGCAACAAAATGAAACTACCTCTAAAATTGCTCAACTTGAAGATAGTATCTCTCAAATCACTAAAATTATGACACATAAAAATGAAACTATCTCCAAATAGAATGACAGTTTTGCTCAGTCTACTAAACCTGCCTCTCCTATTGATTCTAATTCTCCTACCAGAACATCTAAAATTAAAAGCCAAAAACTAGAAAATACAAAACCTAGCCTATTCCCTTTAAGAGAAGCACCAACTCTTAACCCTAAGTTAAATAAGTTAATAACTATTAGGCACCACAAATCATTTGCCCCTCAGGATTCGGAGAGATTTACACATGGCATTCCTTCTTTTGAAAAGGAACCCATAGTGGTTATAAAAAAGCTTGAAGCTATATGCAGGCAATTTTTATCCAACTTGGATCTTTTTGATGAGTTACTAACTAAAAGGGAAAAGGATAAAATTATCAAGCTTACCAATGAGGAAGAGGGTGCAATTCTCTGGCCAGAGATTGACCCTCACTTGGACTTTAATGATCCCTATGACTATGCAATACTATGTTGAGCTAGGGAGGCAATACTTAATGCAATCACAGATTGTTCAGATAGACCTGGTACCTGGAGAAAATTTGAAAGACTCAAGCAAGAGATAGGAGAAAATCTTTCACCATTCAGGAATAAATTTGTAGAACTGGGAGGAAGATAAATAAATATTTACTTAACAAAAGAAAGAGACATTAGACAATTAATAAGGCAGCTTGTAACAAACTGTTGCAAAGTAGTCAAGGACTGTATTAAAAACAGTTGCCCTAACTGGATGAATATGGACCTTGATGAATTAAGGAGAGAGACAGTTTATGTTTATAATGAGCATGAAATGAAAGATGCTGATGATAGTGATTTAGTTGATGCATTAAGGAGATAAAAACACTAAAGGGAACAATTTACAGGCTTGAAAAAGGTGATACAAGTTTTGTGTTAGCTATTGCTCCTGTGCGAGAATAACCAGAGGCCAATGTGCTACTTGTGTGGAAAAAGTGGACACCTAATAATAAATTGCAGATATTGGAATCAAATATTCAGCAACTTTAGAGATAATGGTGGGAAGTTTTAAAATAACTATCTGAGAAATAATAATAACAAGAGAAACAGTTTCCAAAATAGAAATTTTGGAAATAATGGCAATAATAGAAATAGTAACCAAGCTAAGGCAAATGACTTGTTACAATATAACTGCAATGGGGCACATCCACACAATAGCCAAACTATAACTCCTCCTCAATGAGAGGAATCTCAGAGAGGTGCACATGGTCTTTTATGAAGGTTTTCCAGAGAAGAAAGGACTCTGGAATCAAATATTGAAACATTTAATTTTCCAGACCCACATATGATGCCACCAGTTATCCCAGTTCATTCTCCCCTAGATAGCAATGAACTATATGTAACATCGAAAGTAGGGAACACATTTTATGATTGTCTTAGTTTTATGTGTTAAAGAGTATACCTGATCCAAACTATAATACTGTAATAACACTTTTGGAAGTCCAAAAGTTTCCACCATGAATGGTGTCTGTTGGACCTTTATCAATGGAACATTCATTCCTATTAATGCCAAACTCCCCCTGTAAATCATCTAGGATGTAAGATTTAAAATTAATATTAAATGCCTCCAAAGTATGATATTTATAAGGATTTTATTAAAAGTGCCAGGAAAGAGTCCCAACTCCCCCTTTACCACACCAACTCCTCTCTAAAAAGCCCCATCACCACTCCCACAACAACCATATCAAAACTGCCCTCAAAACCCACAACCAATAGGAAAAGGCTTAAGGATTTATGGGTACATGAAAGGGAGTTTGGGTAATGTAGTTTAAAGAGGTACAAGGTCTTTTTAACTTTATATTCCCCCCTATGGTCCTTTGGGAGACCAGTCTCCCCAATGGATCATGAAAGCATAATCAAATTAAAGTTTACAATAATTCAGAGATAAAAGGGAAATAAAATGGAGAAAGAACAAAACCAATGTTCAATGCATTGACAAAAGCCAGTTAGGGGGCAGTCCCTTTTCTGGCATAAAATGTCCATTCAAAATAAATACATTCAAGCCCCAATGTTCAAATTAGCCATATCTTGAAATTCACTCTGGATCTTTTGGTGCAGTGTGTGGTCTCTGAAGGAATCTTCATGGCATCTTCTTGATTCTGGGAGGTAGTCTTCTGTTCTAAATTAGGGTCAAATTCAAGTCCAAATTCACAAAAATAACATAGTCCCCCCAGAGGAGAACAACTTTACATACCCCCCTGAGGAAAATACAGGGATACACATGGAAATCACACAAGAATACATGGTCAAGGCATAAGGTATATGAATCAATTCTCAAAACATCAAAGAGTCCAAAGAAAAATAAAAAGAAAAAAATAATAACCTCTGAGGAAAATATAGGATATATAAAAAAAGGAAAAAAATTCTAGGAAAAAGAAAAAGAAAAAAATTCACAAATCAAAGCAGGTTGCTATAGCAATCCATCTCCCATAAGCTTTGCAACAACAATCACTCACTAACCCAATTTAGCAGCCTGGACTACTGTAAGTTGTCACATCATGAAAGAAATAGAAAAAGGAGACTAGATCTCAAGACAAATGGGAAATAGCATTTCCCGGTGAAATACTTTTCTTCACTTTCAGAGATAATGGAGCCAGAACAATCAATGTCAAGTACTTGATATCGAGTGCGGTACAAGGAAGTCCTACATCTTAACATATGCTAAGTGTCATAACCTCGAGTGTCACACAGGATCAAGTCTTTGCGTAGAATGTCATCAATCCCTGTAGGATTAGTTTGGTTTCTTTCCTTTTATGTGCTCATTTTGCACTTCGCAGGTCAAAACTCAGTGCTCCTTTGTGGTCTGATTCTCCTTGGATTAGACATAGTCATCGAGCAAAAGTCTCATAATAGTTAAATAACTAGTGGCAGGTTTCTGTAGTCCAAAGCTTTTTGGGTATAAATTTATATGTTGGACAAAGGACATCTTAGCTTATTTTTATTGCAAAATTCAAAATAGTCAAGAGTCTATTCAATGCTGGTGACGTGCTTCAAATGTAAAAAAAATGAGAGAAAAGAAAAAAATCAAATACTGTATTGCGCATGTAGGAAGAAAAACAATTCAAAAAAATGTGTAGTTTACACAATCACAGAGGTAAAGAATAGAGGTTAATTTTCAAAAAATAAGATTCATTCCCTCCTTAACTTGCCATGTTCCACAATGTGAGTGCAAATGAGGTAGGTAAAGTGATGTGGGTACAAATGAGGCATATAGAGCAATAATACATCTGAGAAAGCACAAAAGGAATGACAAAGAGCATAAAATGTTTTGAAAGGTACATCAGGTCAATTAGATCACTAATACAGATATTATGTTGTGAGGTAGTATGTGCATTGTTCAAGTACAAGGATCAATCAAATAAAGTACAACAAAATAGTGCAAAATCCAGCAATAGAGCATTCTTATCACAATAGGCAAATACAATCAATAGTCAAATATAATAGGTGCAGGTAATAGCACCTAGTACAGAGAATTATTCATTATCAACAGGGGGTACTCATTTCACATGACTGCAATGAATCCATGAGTCCTCTCCCCAATTTTAATGGCTGTTGGTCTAGTTAATAGGACCTGGAATGGTCCATCATAAGTAGGTTCAGTTGACCCAGTATGTTTGAAATTCTTTATATACACACTATCACCTGGGTTCAAATCATGAAGCGAGAAGTCTAAGGGGCCTGCTTGAACAGCAACTCCAGAGTCATGGAGTTCTCGCAATTTTGTTTGTAATTGTCTGATATAAGTGGCAATGGTTGTATCCCCCCCTAACAATGAAGTATAGGCAGGGTTGAATGGTTGTGCCTGCATAGGTGGATGTCCAAATAGCATCTCAAATGGTGAGACCTATAAATCACCTCTGAGTCTGCTTCTGAGATAAAATAAGGCCAGAGGTAGAATTTCAGGCCATTTCAAATGAGTCTCCGTGCATAATTTGTCAACCATAGTTTTAAGTTCCTTATTCATCCTTTCAACTTGGCCAGAGCTCTGGTGTATGAAACTTAGGAGTTATCCCCAAACATGAATACATTTGTGATAAGACTGAGTCAGTAAAGTGAGTTCCTCTATCAGAATCAATACGTGCTGGCAGGCCAAAACGAGGAATAATCTCTTTCCAAAGGATTTTGGCAACAAAAGCCTCTGTGGCCTGAGCTGTAGGAAAAGCTTCAGGCCACCTGGTCAGTAGATTATGACCAGACAACATTTATAGTGTCCAGCTTTTGGCATAGAAATAAAATCAATTTGCAAATGTTCAAATGGTGTGTTAGCTAGAGGACGTCCACCAAAAGCTTTTTCTCGAAAAGTGTGCTGCCTGCCAGGTAGGACAAACCGTACATATTTTGGAGGCAATTGTAGTTATTCCAGGTGCTATCCATACTCTTTTAACAAGGACGGTCCCTAGCCCGGATGAAAAAGGAGGAGGGTTGGGCGTGGGGCTAGCAACCCCACCCTGTAAAAACTACATCTGCTAAAGAAACTGCAACCTAAAGGAGGGGCAGCTGGGCTAGCTCAGTGGATTGAGAGCCAGGCCTAGAGACGAAAGGTCCTAGGTTCAAATCCAGGCTCAGACACTTCCTAGCTGGGTGACCCTGAGCGACCCATTGCCTACTGGTTATGGCCCTATGCTCCTAGAATGGAGTCCCAGGATAAAAAAAAAAAAAAACAATGCCTTGGGTGCCAAAATGACCACGTTTATGGATGGAATGACAAATTTGGTTATATAAAGCCCTAGGGAGCAGAGGATTACCTTCAGATGACACCCATACTCCATTTATCTGTTTTGCTTTAAACCTCTGCTTCCATTTTCCCACTTCCTTGTCATTTTAGGAAAGGGATAGATCCAAATTATCAGTAACTGTTAATGGTATAATTAACTTGGGTCCTTCTAAGGCTGCTAGTTTGGCTGCAGCATCTGCTTGATCATTTCCCCTAGAGATAGGGTCAGTGCCACCTGTGTGTGCAGAGCAGTGAACAACAGCTATGGCTTCAGGGAGCTGGATGGTAGAAAGAATTTCAGTGATAAGGTTTGCATCAGCAATACACTTTCCAGCTGCTGTTAAGAATGCTTTTTGAAGCCATAACATGCCGACAGCATGACATATGCCAAATGCATAATGGGAGTCTGTGTAAATTGTGACCCTTTTGTTCTGTGCAATGATATAAGCCTGTTTTAAGGCTGTGAGTTCTGCACCTTGTGTATTTACATGTGAGGGTAAAGAAGCTGACCATAGAGTATCCAATTCTGTAACTACTACAGCTCCTGTATAGTGCACACCCTCTCTCATAAAAGAAGAACCATCCGTAAATAATATTAAGTCAGGATTATCCAAAGGGGTGTCCAGTAAATCACTATGAGGTTTATCAACAGTAGACACCAAAGACGTACAATCATGTAAAGGTTCTCCAGAAATTGGCAAGTCAAGGAGCAAGGTCTCAGGATTAAGAGCTCCACAGCGTTTTAATGTGATATGTTCATTATTCAATAGGGTTATCTTGTATCTCATAATCCTTTGATCAGTAAATGCCTTAGTTCTATGTCTTAATAACAATGCCTCTACCTTATGGGGGCACATTATGGTCAGAGGGCATCCTAGTACCAGATCAGTAGATTTAGTCACTAATAAAGCTGTGGCAGCTATTCCTTTAAGGCATGATGGTGCTCCTGCAACTACTGGGTCCAGCTGGGCTGAATAATAGGCTACTGGGTGTTGCTCAGGTCCCAAAAGTTGAGTTAGAACACCTGAAGCTACTCCTTTCCTTTCATGGACATATAAAGTAAATGGTTTGTCATAATTTGGGATGCTGAGAGCAGGATCAGACAGGATAGCAAGTTTTAAATTTGAAAGAGCTGTTCCATGTTCCTTTTCCAATTTAAGTGCTTCAGGGACTGTGCTTTTTGTGAGTGCTACAAGGGACTTAGTGATTTCCCCATAGCAAGGGATCCACTGCCAACAAAATCCTGTTGCTGCAAGTATTGCCCTCAATTGTTTTTTAGTGGTAGGATCACTTAAGTTTTGGATACTTTCAATACATTGTGGAGAAATTAAACGGGACCCAGCAGTTAAAATACAGCCTAAATATTGCACTTTTGGGAGACACCACTGCATCATAATTCCCTGTAAATCTGAATACAATACGCCAATCCTACCTGTTAAAAAGCCAAAACTGGGGCCCAATGGCAAGCATCTCTATTGATTTGTCCAGGATTTGAGGGCAGTGAACAATCATGTTATAAAGAGACAGCCTGTAGTTTCCAATATAAATACTATCATTTCTTCTATTCCTAGCACAGCTACATACTTTACAGTAATGGACTTGTGCTCAGCCTTCTTTTCCATACCTATACATGAGGATTCCAAAAGAAGACATTTACTATCTTCTTGACATGTCGTGGCATCTGGTGAGACCAAGAGTAAATCATCTACATATTTAATTAACTTGCTGTTTTTAAATGTTATATTATCTGTGTTCTGGCTGAAAATCTGTGCAAAAAGGGTCAGGCTTTCAACATATCCTTGTGGCAAACATGCCCATGTCCATTGAGAACCTTTCAAGGTGAAAGCAAAGATATGTCTGGAATCCTCATGTATAGGTATGGAAAAGAAGGCTGAGCACAAGTCCATTACTGTAAAGTATGTAGCTGTTACATAGGGCTTGTCAGTATGGGGTGGAAGTGGATGGGGACAACAGGTAGTAAGGCATCAGGGTCCAGAAAATCAAAGGTTCTGTGATCCCTGTGCCTCAAACCACCCCCCCCCCACATCTTCATAATTTTGGGGTAGATCCTTGGGCTCCTCCTTGAGGGACAGTAGCACCCCGGGTGGTTTGGGGCCAAGCTCCACTGAAGATATACTGCTCTGGAGTCATTTGGTATGAGTTATCAATTGCCTGATCCATATAGCTAGATCTGTTACTAGTCCTAAAGTCACGATTCCTGAAATCATTGTTTTCATAATTGTTATTATTTCTATAATTTCTATAATCATTATTTCTATAATTGTAATTATTTCTAAAGTTGTAATTTCTGAAGTTATTATGTCTAGATGCTTGATTCCAAGTCCTACAGTTCATCATTATATGATTCCTTTTTCCACAGAAATGGCATATAAGGGGCTGAAAGTTAGATTCTTAGAGAGGGGCAATTGCCATTGGTTGAGTAGCAAACTCTTTTAGTTGTTTTTCAACTCTATCACTTAGAGTCATTTAAAGAGTCTAGTCTCTTTTGAAATATGTCCAATAAACTATTACTCTCTTCCTGTTTCTCTTTATGGTTGTTAAAGACATAAACAGCAGTTCTCCTTAACCCATCAAGGTCCATTTCAAGCCATGTAGGGCAATTTGTTTTAAAATGATCTAGGATCTCTCTATGAGAGTTATGGACAAATTGTTCCTTTATTTGCCTTACATCCTTTTCAACAGAAAGGTCAAGTTCCATGTATCTATTTCCCATTTCAATGAGCCTGTCCATGAATTGGGAGGGTGTCTCATCATCAGATTGTGTAATACGTTTAAATTTGGTCCAGGCCTGATGTCTCTCAGCGCATGCTCGCATTGCTTTGAGAAGGGCACCCCTAGCAAGATGTAAGTCTGAATAGTCTTTGGGGTCATTGTACTGCGAGTTAGGATCTTCAGATGGCCAGCGTACTGCATTGCATCCTCAGGGTTTCTTAGCATGAGAGATAATTTTAGTCCTCTCCCATTCTGTTAGGAAAGCCCAGAGCAATTTTTCTACATCTTTATAAGAGGGGTCATAGTCATAGAAAATATCATCCAATTTTTTTATTACTGTTAAGGGCTCCTCTATGAAAGAATGACAGTTTTCTTTGAAATCCTTTATATCCTTGCTCATGAAAAGCTTGTGTTGTTTCAATGTGACCACATCCCCATCAGGTCCTATTGTGCACACTTCCCTTAAGGGAAAAGGCCTGCACAGGAATCATTTACTGACTGTGGGTAGGCCATGTTAGCCAGGAGTTGAAGAGCATGAGCAAATTGGTTCAGAGTGTGAGAGAGGAGTTTCTGCACCTGAGATATAGTAGAGGGGCCTGATATTCCTATGTTAGGAGAAACAGGTTTGCAAAAATCAGGCCTGTTTGGGGGAGAATCTTCTTCTGTCATTTGAGCTTGTAAGTGATACACTATCTAGTTCAATTGAACTTGTATGTCGGCTTGCATTCTCCTTTGTTGTGACCATCCAACCCAGAAAAAAGAAAACTACAAGCCACATAGAAACAAGGAAGTAATCCAGAACTCTATAAGTTCCTAATTGGGCAAAAACCACAAGGGTTTCTTGTAAAGTAGCATTTATACTGTTGAGCATTGTGATCAAAAGGGTAGATTAAAGGGAAGTGGAAAAGAGAATAAGTTTTTAATGTATATATTGATTTGTTTATTTATTTATTTGGGGTTAGGGGCAAGCTAAAGGGTATTGTATATTTTTTTAATTAAATATGTTGTTTTTTTATTATAATGTATACATTTATATTATATACTATAATTCGTTTATAGTATATA